>NW_024037063.1:15339755-15625866 GCF_015706575.1 Patiria miniata
TGGCCTCAAGGGTGCGGCAGGCTCGTGACGTTTGGACTGCAAACTGTAGGGGTTCAACCAAATGAAGTCAGTGGGTGGACAAATAACAAATGACGTCACAAGCGAACGGTGCCCCCCCCCCCTTTAAACAAAAGCCGGTGCATTTGTATGGTACAGTAATATAGTGTACATGATGTAGGATTTTATCAGCGCTCCCAGTTGAAATATGGCACGAGCCCCCCCCCCCCCCCCCCCCCCCCCCCCCCCCCCCCCCCCCCCCCCCCCCCCCCCCCCGCCTCAGCTTTTGATTTTACCATGGAGGCTATGGGCTCCGTGCACAAGTGCCCCTTCAACGGCCAGAAACGGAGAGTTGGGGGAGGAGACTGGTTACCAGTCCATCCACTGCGTATTTTGAATGATGCAAAGTTATTGGGGAAGGGAATAGTCTGGGATACCATCGCAAGTTAAATTGAACGTATGCGCGCCGACGTTGCCTGACGATCATGCGAAGACGCTGCGGCTAATAGCCCGGTTGGCACATTCTGGAAGTGGTGAACTTTGAGCGCGAACCCGTACATTACAGTACGCACCTGCTATGTCCCGTCCATCATGGAGAAATATAACACGTCCAATGGTGCTCTCAAATGTGGTAAAACGCGCCCTCTTGGTTAGAGCACGGAGCCCATACGGAGGCCAAGTGTCCGGAGAAAAGACATGTCCACATTAATTTCGGCGCGGATGTGCAGTTTTGAAATGTCCAATGGTGTAAGACCAGGTGACACATTGACAAACTGATCATTATAGTATTAGCAATGCCATTACGATTACTTGCACATACCCCTGGGACATGTATGCTGAGTTCAGAATTATTTCTAGTCATTATTTTAATCTGTTTGTGCCAGTTTTTAGGAATCATTTTAATTTCTCGTTCCACGGAAGAACACTACAATTCTGCATCCTTTTCGAACCGATCAACTTTATTTTCAATTTCTAATTAAAATGCCAACCATTATGATTAAAACAATATCGTGTGAACCGTGATTAAGTCAGCCATCGGTTAAGTATTTTCAGCTTATTCAATTTTAAACACATGATACGCTCTGTTCAAGAGGCCAATCAGCAGCTTGTTTTAGCCCTTCTAAAACTAGGGGCAACTACATTTTTTTCCAAATTATAAACACTTTGAATCGTAGATGTTCTTAATTTGAAAATAACACTTTGAATTGCAGATGTTCTTAATCTGAAAATATTGCAAGAACATCAAACGTTTGTAGCTTAAACAGTTTCATGTTCAATGCTGCTGTAATTGTCCTTTTGTCAAATTCATGACTCATCAGTTGAACTTGCGTTGAATTTATTAAATTGTTTTTCTTGCACTGAAGTTTTAATTGGTAGTATGTTTTGTGTTGTTTTGGTTGTCTGCCATTCTGCTTTCATTTTGAAACTCTCCACCCGGCATTTTGCATGTGTGAGTAAAGTGCCCCGTGAGATTACATACAAACATACAATGATATTTTACAAAATACTAAATAGCCTAACAATAAATATCCTAAGAAATGCAATAAATTCACATGTGTAAGTAGAAGCTACACCCTCACATCTTTTTCCAATTTAAAATTACAAGGCAATCTCGGTTTGGTTTGGAAGGATGGGTCACGTGATTTTTCACGTAAATTAAAAAATGAAGACCCTGGAATATTGTATCAATTCCTGTAAAAAGCGAAATCAGATCTCTCACAGTTGACTTTATATTGATTTTCAAAGATTAATCCGTGGTCTCAACATGTATGCACACCTATGCTACTGTACTGTAAACTCATCAAGTACATGTACAATGGTAACAAAACCCATTTAATAGCTCATATTTCTAAAAGTAAAGGTCGCACACCATTGGCGCAACAAAGTATTGCTCGCCATACCCTCTTCACTTCAATGTGCATGTTTCTTTATAGAAAAAAAGCGCCCAATTTTTTAAAAGTGCCCAATTTGGCGCTTTTGCCAGACCAACTGTGTCTCATATGACGTCGTCTCAAAAGTTAACAAGTTGTCATACAATTACGTGTACAAAACACTAGTAAACACTTAAGAATACATTGCACACCCGTTAAACTTCTGTACCGCTCTCTCAGTTTTGGCAAGCATAAACTATGAGTCAGGGGGAATTCCCTGCCATTATACACGCACAATGCAATCTACGTACATGCCTTGCAATGAACGTTTTAAAGGGGAGGGTTGTTGAGCCTTGTATTTCAAGGGTGCCGCAGGGCATGTCCTATTTCGCTCAATTTTTGCCAAGAGACACGGGGAAGTTTGAGACCTACTTTCACATTGACATTTAAAGCAAATATGTAAGGACTGATTTTCAGGAATTTTCAAAGAAACAGAGATCTTGTTATTATAACTTCTGGTCTGATGATGTCATCAATTTTTTTTTCGCGCACAGCTGTTGTCTGCATAAAGGTCATCATATGAACTAATTTTGAAGTGATTACCGCGAACTTAGCCACACATATCAACTGATTCATTTTAAACATTTTTAAACCTGCCGCTAGAGGGCGCTCTAACATTTTATGACGTCATCGATAAGTTTTTCTAAAGTTCACCCTAGCCAGACTTACATCGTTGAAAGCAAGTTTACATCTTTTTCCACTTCAAATATAAGGCACTTTCGGTTTCGACTGGAAGGAAGGGTCACGTGATTAGACACACATGAGATGAAATGAAGATCCTGGATTATTCTATCAATTCTTTCAAAAGCCAAGTTCAGGTCTCTCATGGTTGATTTTATATTGATTTTCAAAGATTAAGTCTAGAAATTTTTAATTGCCTTTAATTTGATACCTGATAACGTCATGATGACATTACCAAATTTACAACATCTTTGTAACATGGTACAAGTTCAAACTAGGTTTTATGATCATCCAGTCAACTGTTCAGAAAAAGTTTGCTTTGTTTTGATTTCACTGAGGCTAATGTCTTCATTTTAAATTCACCTAACTTTGACCTTCCGGTAGCCCCGGAAGTAAAGGTTAAGCTACTTTTACTTCAAAATCAAAAATGTTTATCAAGGTATGGTCCATCAGATCACAACTTATGAACGTGATGACTTATTTGTTCCATGAGTTATACATGACGGAAAATTGTCATATTTTGAACAATAATCGCTTGTAATTTGATACCCAATGATGTCATTGTGATGTCAGAGTAATATGCACCACTCGGGATGAGGGTAGATATATGTTGAAGGTTACAAGTTCAAACAATAAACCGTTTTGGAGAAAACCCGCAGAGAATTATTGTCCAGAAAAGAAAAAACAAACAAACAAAGAAGATCGATCAGAACAATTCTAAACTAGAGCACTTCATTACAAAATGAAAACTAGCAAGTACATAAAACAACGCTCACCGATCACAGTATGTGCATGGAGCTGTATCCGGTGGGGGCCAGCATCGTCGAGCACATGAAATAAAAGAGCAAGAAAACACAATGACAACTTTTAGAACAATGTAAAGCATCAGCCTGAATTTTATTGCAACATTTGACCCCCAAGACGGATGCAAATCATGCCTACGACTTCAACACCCGAAAGGGTTTGTCAAAATTAGCTGGGCCCAGAGCATTTAATTTAATTATTACAGCAAGTACATGAAACAACACTCACCGATCATTGTATGTGCATGGAGCTGTATCCAGTGGGGGCCAGCATCGTCGAGCACATGAAATAGAAGGGCAAGAAAACACAATGACAACTTTTAGAACAATGTAAAGCATAAGCCTGAATTTTATTGCAACATTTGACCCTCAAGACGAGTGCAAATCTTGCCTACAACTTCAACACCCAGAAGGGTTTGTCAAAATTAGCTGGGCTCAGAGCATTTAATTTAATTATTACAGCAAGTCCATAAAACATCACTCACCGATCATTGTATGTGCATGAAGCTGTATCCGGTGGGGGCCAGCATCGTCGAGCACATGAAATAGAAGGGCAAGAAAACACATTGACAACTTTTAGAACAATGTATTGCAGTAGCCTGAATTTTATTGCAACATTTGACCCCCCAGACGAGTACAAATCATTGCCTACGACTTCAACACCCGGAAGGTATTGTCAAAATTAGCTGGGCCAAGAGCATTAAATTAAATTATTACAGCAAGTACATGAAACAACACTCACAGATCACATTATATGCATGGAGCTGTATCTGGTGGGGGCCAGCATCGTCGAGCGCATGAAATAGAAGGGCAAGAAAACACAATGACAACATTTAGAACAATGTAATGCATTAGCCTGAATTTTATTGCAACATTTGACCCCCAGATGAGTGCAAATCATGCCTACGACTTCAACACCCGGAAGGGTTTGTCAAAATTAGCTGGGCTCCGAGCATTTAATTTAATTATTACATCAAGTACATGAAACAACACTCACAGATCACATTATATGCATGGAGCTGTATCTGGTGGGGGCCAGCATCGTCGAGCGCATGAAATAGAAGGGCAAGAAAACACAATGACAACATTTAGAACAATGTAATGCATTAGCCTGAATTTTATTGCAACATTTGACCCCCAGATGAGTGCAAATCATGCCTACGACTTCAACACCCGGAAGGGTTTGTCAAAATTAGCTGGGCTCCGAGCATTTAATTTAATTATTACATCAAGTACATGAAACAACACTCACCGATCACTGTATGTGCATGGAGCTGTATCTGGTTGGGACCAGCATCGTCGAGCACATGAAATAGAAGGGCAACAAAACACAATGACAACTTTTAGAACAATGTAAAGCATAAGCCTGAATTTTATTGCAACATTTGACCCTCAAGACGAGTGCAAATCTTGCCTACAACTTCAACACCCAGAAGGGTTTGTCAAAATAAGCTGGGCTCAGAGCATTAAATAAAACTAGAGATGTGTTTGTGGACAAACACAAGCTGTTTCGGATATTCAAAATACTCTGTGCACGTGATGAACAATCAGTGACGTCACTAAAAATGTCATCTATAACAGCACATTATTCGTACATGTCAAGTTATAACCAAATCGAACATATAGGTCTGTAAATATAGGCCTATGAAGAACAAAATGCCCCTTTAAGGGACGTCACATGACATTTGATGATGACATCACATGAATTTTCATCTATAACCCATCTCGGCATTGGTACGATCACGAATTTCTTCTAGGACCATCTTTGGGTGGTAGTCTAAGTGTGTACCAGGTCTAACGTCGATCGCATAATTTACAAAAGTGCCAAAGTAGAGTGTTTCAAAACGTGTACAAACCCTATGGGGAAAAATGCATCTTTAATGTGATGTAACCCAACACCTGATGACGTCACGATCGCGCATTTCTTCTAGGACCATCTTTGGGTGGTGGTCTAAAATTGTATCAAGACTGAGGTCGATCGGATTTACGAAGGTGCCAAAGTGGAGTGTTTTAAAACGTGTACAAAACATATGGGGAAAAACGCATCTTTAATGTGACGTAACCGAACACCTGATGACGCCACGATCACAAATTTTCTTCTTGGACCATCTGTGGGTGGTGGTCTAAGTGTGTACCAAGTGTAACGTCGATCGGATTTACGAAAGTGCCGAAATGGAGCATTTTAATACATGTACAAACCCTATGGGGAAAAATGCATCTTTAATGTGACGTAACCTGACACTTGATGACGTCACGATCACGAATTTCGTCTAGAACCATCTGTGGGTGGTGGTGTAAGTATGAATTAAGTTTAAAGTCGATCGGATTTACGAAGATGCCAAACTGGTGTGTTTTAAAACGTGTACAAAACATATGGGGGAAAATGCATCTTTAATTTGATGTAACCTGACACCTGATGACGTCATGATCACAAATTTCTTCTAGGACCATCTGTGGGTGGTGGTCTAAGTATGTACCAAGTCTGAAATCAATCGGATTTAAAAAAGTGGCAAAGTGGATTGGTAGAAGAAACGTGTGTTAAACCTATGGAGAAAAAGTCTGAAAAAGGAGAGGGGGGTAAAAAAAAAAAAAAAAAAAAAAACTAGAGGTGTTTGTGTACAAACACAGCTGTTTCGGCTGTTTGGAGAGACGTCGACTTGTGACGACATCGTCATGATGTCACTATTAAATTCACGTATGACACTATAACAAGAAGTTACAACTCAATCAGTTATTTAGCTGAAACGAAACAACCGATATGATGAGACGATGACAGAAAGTGTTAGGTATGACACGTGACGATTTAAGGTACTTTGTTTTAAAACGTGTACAAACCCTATGGGGAAAAATGCATCTTTAATGTGATGTAACCAAACACCTGATGACGTCACGATCACGAATTTCTTCTAGGACTATCTGTGGGTGGTTGTCTAAGTGTGTACCAAGTATAAAGTCGATCAAATTTACGAAAGTGCCAAAAAGTGAAGCGTTTTAAAACGTGTACAAAACCTATGGGGAAAATGTGCATCTTTAATGTAAAGTAACGTGACACCTGATGACGTCATGATCACGAATTTCTTCAAGGACCATTTGTGGGTGATGGTCTAAGTGTGTACCAAGTGTAACGTCGATCAGATTTACGAAAGTGCCGAAATGGAGCGTTTTAAAACATGTACAAACCCTATGGGGAAATAAGCATCTTTAATGTGACGTAACCTGACTCTTGATGACGTCACGATCACGAATTTCTTCTAGGACCATTTGTGGGTGGTAGTCTAATTATAAATTAAGTTTAAAGTCGATTGGATTTACGAAGATACCAAACTGGAGTGTTTTAAAACGTGTACAAAACATATGGGGAAAAATGCATCTTTAATGTAACGTAACCTGACACCTGATGACGTCACGATCACAAATTTCTTCTAGGACCATCTGTGGGTGGTGGTCTCAGTATGTACCAAGTCTGAAATCAATCGGTTTTATAAAAGTGGCAAAGTGGACTGCCAGAAGAAACGTGTGTTAAACCTATGGGAAAAAGTCTGAAAAAGGAGAAAAAAAAAAAACTAGATGTGGTTGTAACTGAACAACCACAGAGCTGTTCCCAACTTGTTTTTGATTGTCTATTGGATAATAGAAAATAATGAAATGATTTTTGAAAAAATATCTAACTTTTAAAATTGAAATTATTATCTTACATAATTGCACTTCCGGTAAAAACCGGAAGTAAAGGTCACGAGACCTTGACATATACATTTTCATTTATAACCCTTCCCTGTCTATATATTTACCAAGTTTGAGATCAATCGGTCGAATAGTTTTATAGTTAAAGGACTATAAAGATTGCCTCATTAAATATTCATGACGTCATAACATGAAAACATTAAACTGCCCATTAATAATAATGCTACATATTTATCCTTTAATGTTGCTTAATACTAATATAAGGTGTCAACCCAATTAAATTTCTAATTCATTAGATATGATAATTAGGGTCTTAATTTAACACTTCCGGTAACACCGGAAGTAGAGGTCACATGACCCGGATATACCAATATTTATCTGTAACACTTCCCAGTCTGTATACCTGCCAGGTTTGAGATCAATCGGTCAAATGGTTCTATAGTTATAGGACTGTAAAGATTGCCTCATTAAATATTCATGACGTCATAACATGACAATAATTAAGTGCAGAGTATAAATAATAATGCAATATAATTATCTGTCAATATAGCTTTGTATCAATGTGAAGTTTCAACCCAATCAGATTAATAATTCATGAGATATGATATAGGGGTCTAAAATAACCACTTCCGGTAAAACCGGAAGTGAAGGTCACGTGACCTTGACATATCAATTTTCATTTATAACACTTCCCTGTCTGTATAACTACCAAATTTGAGATCAATTGGTCAAATAGTTCTATAGTTATAAGGCTGTAAAAATTGAATCTATAAATAGATGTCACGTGACCCCTGATGACGTCACGATGACGAAAAGTTTCGGCATACATCTTCAGATGATGGTTAATGACTATGCTGAGTTTAAAGTTGATCAGATTTAAAATAGTTCCCAAAGTGGCTTGTAGAATAAAAACGTGTGATATATATTTGAAAATGCATGTGTCCAACTTCCCCTAAAGCAGAACAAAAATCACTGAGACAAGTCTACTGATAGGCGAATGGGGGCGCCATTCACTTTATACGGTGTGCCGTTATATTTTTTTGGTGACGCGCAGCTGTCCTTATTTTGATCCCATAAAACTTAAGGCTCTGTGCCTTAAGTACAACCGTTAAAGTTATGTACTGCCCTCTTTTGGCGAGAATGAAGGGACGTAATGTACATTGAACGACGTTTCAAAGCCACGTGTACGTGCTATACACATTGTGGAAGTCCTGCGCATGTTTTAAAGCTCTCTACCGCAACTTGGGCAAGGGTATTTTTTGCCGACGTCGCGTCAACTGTGTGAACAATTTGACAAGCTGGGAACTTGGCACTGTTGAGGCAAATGTTTATGCTATCATTTAATGGGCGATTCAAGATTATATCTGTACGGATTGATTTTTCAGGAATTTTCTAAGGAAAAAAGGTCTTTTCATTATAACTTCCGGTCTGATGACGTCATACGCCTAAAACTTTGCACACGTCTTAAGTGGGTCAAGGTCATCATATACACCAATATTTAGGGGATTCCGACAAACTTCGCCACAGACATCTATTCAAAATACATTTTTGAAAATTTTCAACCTGTCGCTAGAGGGCGCTCGAAGATTGCATGACGTCATCGGTAGATGATTTGAAGAATACTATCAGTCAAGAGACTAACACCGTTGAAAGCAAGTTCATATCTATTACCACTTTTAAATAATAAGCCACTTCCGGTTTTGGCCTTTTTCGACCGGAAGCAAAGGTCACGTGATTTCACGCACACTGAATAAAATAAAGACCTTAACCTATTCTACCACTTGCCGGCAACAGAATGCTGCGGACGCGTACGGTTGATTTCTTATGCATTTTTAAATATTAAAATTGTCACAATTTAATTGCCTATAAATAAACAACGGATGACGTCATCATGACGTCATCATTACACAATGTTGTTTGAATTAGGGTCTTTGCTTGGACAAAGATTGGTGTAAATGAATAACTGGCAAAGAGTCGAAAATGCCCTCTGAAAATTGACATTTTTTTTTTAATTTCTGTGTACAAAGTCTATGGGAAAAATTAAATATTCAAAATTCTATAATAAATCACGTGATGACGTCAGCATGACGAAAAGTTTCGGCATACATCCTCAGATGATGGTTAATAACTATGCTGAGTTTAAAGTTGATCGGATTTGAAATAATTGCCAAAGTGGCTTGTAGAATAAAAACGTGTACAAAACCTATGGGAAAAGTGGAAAAAGAAAAAAAAAGAAAAAAAAAAAAAAAAAAAAAAGGAAAAAAAAAAACTTTAACGAAAACAAGAGCTGTTCCCAATTGAAATTGGGAACAGCTAACTAGAGCTGTATGTCTGTTTGCAACAGAACACAGGGCTTTTCCGCATTATGATTGTTTTTTTTTATCAATAATACATCCCTGACTATGCGCATGAATGAGCATAAAATCTGTCAAAGTTAGCCGAGAATCGGCTAAAACGGTCACTGTGGACAGGATTTGACCTCAGCCACACGTGCACTGTAGGCTGTACAATGTACGTGCATGTACATGTACATTGTGGACGTCCTGTGCATGTTTTAAAGCAGAGGTATTGTCAACCTGAAGTTTTGAGCGTGCGCAGGGTATGTCCGAGTTTGCTTATTGCCTCAAAACTTTAAAATGTTTTAGACCTACCCTTAAATCAACAATTAAAGTAAAAACAAATATAAAAACTGCCAAGGTTGATTTTTCAGGAATTTTCAAATGAAAAAGGGTCTTTTCATTATAACTTCCGGTCTGATGACGTCATTCTCCTAAAACTTCGCACACGTCTTAAGGTGGTCAAGGTCATTATATACACCAATATTTAGGCGATTCCGACAAACTTCGCCACAGACATCCATTCAAAATACATTTTTGCTAATTTTCAACCTGTCGCTAGAGGGCGCTCGAAGATTGCATGACGTCATCGGTAGATGATTTGAAGAATACTATCGGCCAAGAGACTAAAACCATTAAAAGCAAGTTCATTTCTATTACCAATTATAAATAATAAGCCACTTCCGGTTTGGGCCTTTTTCGACCGGAAGAAAGGGTCATGTGATTGCACGCACACTGAATGAAATGAAGACCTCAACCTACTCTACCACTTGCCGGCAACAGAATGCTGCGGATGCGTACGGTTGATTTCTTATGCATTTTTAAATATTAAAAGTGTCACAATTTAATTGCCTATAAATAAACACAGGATGACGTCATCATAACGTCATCATTCCACAATGTTGTTTGAATTAGGGTCTTTGCTTGGACAAAGAGTGGTGTAAATGAATAACTGGCAAAGAGTCGAAAATGCCCTTTGAAAAGCGACAATTTTTTTTTAAATTTCTGTGTACAAAGTCTATGGGAAAAATTAATTATTCAAAAATCCATAATAAATCACTTGATGACGTCACCATGACGTCACTCTTTGGGGCACATCTATGCTATAAGGACTAAGCCTATGCTGACTTTGAACGATGTATGACAAAGATGAATGGCAAAAGTGAGGGGCAGAAGAAACGTGTACAATGCCTATGGGATTTGCCGGGGAATAAAAAGAAGAAGAAGAAAGAAAAACTAGAGGTCTATGTCTGTTTGCAACAGAACATAGGGCTTTTCCGCATTATGATTTTTTTTAATCAATAATATGCCCTGAATATTCATGAACATAAAATCTGTCAAAAGAATTTTGCATTTTGCATGTTGCGTTCGGGAGATATGGCTAAAAGGTCAAAACAAATAAATATTCATATAAAATCTCAGGATGACGTCATGATGACGACACCTCATTTTTAATCTATAACACATCCTGGTATAGCCACATACCAAGATTCAACCCAATCGGACTTACATTTCTGTAGATATAAGACTTCACAATATGTACGTAAATTTTCAAAAATCAATAAAAAATTAGGTGATGACGTCATCGTGACGTCATAGTCTAGGCAGAATTTTTGTATGAGGGTTTTCCTTGGCTGTAACTTTGATGACGATTCCAGATCGCCAAGTTATAAAAATGGTGGCTTGAAAACGTGTACAAATTTAAAAATCCAACAGCAGAAAAACTGCACCTTTAAATACGTGATTTGCCTTTAAACTGAAAGATTTTATCAAATATTACTTGATATTCTGACTCTTGGGAATATTTTCAATCAAATGACAGGCTTAAAAAAATACGATTTCTTTTTCCTTCTCATAGTAATTCTCAGCCGAAGTTCAGAACTACTCAGTAAGATATATCAGTGTTGTATAGGAAAAGACTTGTGGAGAAAGCTGTGTACAAAGTCTATGAGCAAAATTAATTATTCATGAATCCATAATAAATCATTTGATGATGACGTCATCATGATGTCATAGTCTTGGCATAATTTTTGTATGAGGGTCTTTCTTGGCTGTATTTTTGATGACGATTCCAGATCGCCAAGTTATGAAAATGGTGGCTTGAAAACGTGTACAAAGTCAATAGGTTAAAAATCCCACAGCAGAAAAACTGCACATTTAAATTAGTGATTTTCCTTTAAACTGAAACATTTTTATAAAATATTACTTGCTATTCTAACTCTTGGGAATATTTTCAATCAAATGACAGGCGTAACAAAATACGATTTCTTTTTCCTTCTCATAGTAATTCTCAGCCGAAGTTCAGAACTACTCAGTAAGATATATCAGTGTTGTATAGGGAAAGACTTGTGGAGAAAGCTGGGTACAAAGTCTATGAGAAAAATTAATTATTCATAAATCCATAATAAATCACTTGATGACGTCATCATGACGTCACTCTTCGGGACACATCTTGGCTATAGGAACTATGCTTATGCCAACTTTCAATGATGTCTGACAAAGATTAATGCCAAAAGTGATATAATACGTCCCTGTCTATGCGCATGCATGAACATAAAATCTGTCAAAGTTAGCCGAAAATCGGCTAAAACGGTCACTGTGGACAGGATTTGACCTCAGCAACACGTGCGCTGCAGGCTGACTGACATACGATGTATGTGCCTATGTACAACGTACGTGCATGTACATGTACATGTACATTGTGGACGTCCTGTCCTGTGCATGTTTTGAAGCAGAGGTATTGTCAACGTGAAGTTTTAAGCGTGCGCAGGGTATGTTCGAGTTCGCTTATCGCCTCGAAACTTTCAAATGTTTTAGACCTACCCTTCAATCGACAATTAAAGTAAAAACAAATATAAAAACTGCCATGGTTGATTTTTCAGGAATTTTCAAATGAAAAAGACTCTTTTTATTATAACTTCCGGTCTGATGACGTCATTTGCCTAAAACTTCGCAAACGTCTTAAGTGGGTCAAGGTCATTATATACACCAATATTTAGGCGATTCCGACAAACTTCGCCACAGACATCTATTCAAAATACATTTTTGCTAATTTTCAACCTGTCGCTAGAGGGCGCTCGAAGATTGCATGACGTCATCGGTAGATGATTTGAAGAATTCTATCGGCCAAGAGACTAACACCGTTAAAAGCAAGTTCATTTCTATTACCATTTTCAAATAATAAGCCACTTCCGGTTTGGGCCTTTTTCGACCGGAAGCAAGGGTCACGTGATTGCACGCACACTGAGTAAAATGAAGACCTTAACCTGCTCTACCACTTGCCGGCAACAGAATGCTGCGGACGCGTACGGTTGATTTCTTATGCATTTTTAAATATTAAAAGTGTCACAATTTAATTGCCTATAAATAAACACAGGATGACGTCATCATGACGTCATCATTCCACAATGTTGTTTGAATTAGGGTCTTTGCTTGGACAAAGATTGGTGTAAATGAATTACTGGCAAAGAGTCAAAAATGCCCTTTGAAAATCGACAATTATTTTTTAATTTCTGTGTACAAAGTCTATGGGAAAAATTAAATATTCAAAAATCTATAATAAATTAGTCGATGACGTCACCATGACGTCAATCTTCGGGACACATCTTTGCTATAGGGGCTATGCTTATGCTAACTTAGAATGATGTATGACAAAGATTAATGCCAATAGTGGCGTGTAGAATAAACGTGTACAAAGTCTATGGGGTTTTGGGAAAAAAAGAAGAAGAAGAAGAAGAAGAAAGAAAAACTAGAGGTCTATGTCTGTTTGCAACAGAACATAGGGCTTTTCCGCATTATGATATTTTTTTAATCAATAATATGCCCTGAGTATTCATGAACATAAAATCTGTCAAAAGAATTTTGCATTTTGCATGTTGCGTTCGGGAGATATGGCTAAAAGGTCCAAACAAATAAATATTCATATAAAATCTCAGGATGACGTCTTCATGACGTCACCTCATTTTTAATCTATAACACATCCTGGTATAGCCACATACCAAGTTTCAACCCAATCGGACTTACATTTCTGTAGATATAAGACTTCACAATATGTACGTAAATTTTCAAAAATCAATAAAAACTTAGGTGATGACGTCATCGTGACGTCATAGTCTAGGCAGAATTTTTTATGAGGGTCTTCCTTGGCTGTAACTTTGATGACGATTCCAGATCGCCAAGTTATAAAAATGGTGCCTTGAAAACGTGTACAAAGTCAATGGGTTAAAAATCCAACAGCAGAAAAACTGCACCTTTAAATACGTGATCTGCCTTTAAACTGAAACATTTTTATAAAATATTACTTGATATTCTGACTCTTGGGAATATTTTCAATCAAATGACAGGCGTAAAAAAATACGATTTCTTTTTCCTTCTCATAGTAATTCTCAGCCGAAGTTCAGAACTACTCAGTAAGATATATCAGTGTTGTATAGGAAAAGACTTGTGGAGAAAGCTGTGTACAAAGTCTATGAGAAAAATTAATTATTCATGAATCCATAATAAATCATTTGATGATGACGTCATCATAATGTCATAGTCTTGGCATAATTTTTGTATGAGGGTCTTTCTTGGCTGTAACTTTGAAGACGATTCCAAATGGCCAAGTTATGAAAATGGTGGCTTGAAAACGTGTACAAAGTCAATGGGTTAAAAATCCCACAGCAGAAAAACTGCACCTTTAAATTAGTGATTTTCCTTTCAACTGAAACATTTTTATAAAATATTACTTGCTATTCTAACTTTTGGGAATATTTTCAATCAAATGACAGTCGTAACAAAATACGATTTCTTTTTCCTTCTCATAGTAATTCTCAGCCGAAGTTCAGAACTACTCAGTAAGATATATCAGTGTTGTATAGGGAAAGACTTGTGGAGAAAGCTGGGTACAAAGTCTATGAGAAAATTAATTATTCATAAATCCATAATAATGACTATGCTTATGCCAACTTTCAATGATGTCTGACAAAGATTAATGCCAAAAGTGATATAGTACGTCCCTGTCTATGCGCATGCATGAACATAAAATCTGTCAAAGTTAGCCGAAAATCGGCTAAAACGGTCACTATGGACAGGATTTGACCTCAGCAACACGTGCGCTGCAGGCTGACTGACATACGATGTTTGTGACTATGTACAACGTACGTGCATGTACATGTACATGTACATTGTGGACGTCCTGTCCTGTGCATGTTTTGAAGCAGAGGTATTGTCAACGTGAAGTTTTAAGCGTGCGCAGGGTATGTTCGAGTTCGCTTATCGCCTCGAAACTTTGAAATGTTTTAGACCTACCCTTCAATCGACAATTAAAGTAAAAACAAATATAAAAACTGCCATGGTTGATTTTTCAGGAATTTTCAAATGAAAAAGGGTCTTTTTATTATAACTTCCGGTCTGATGACGTCATTTGCCTAAAACTTCGCACACGTCTTAAGTGGGTCAAGGTCATTATATACACCAATATTTAGGCGATTCCGACAAACTTCGCCACAGACATCTATTCAAAATACATTTTTGCTAATTTTCAACCTGTCGCTAGAGGGCGCTCGAAGATTGCATGACGTCATCGGTAGATGATTTGAAGAATTCTATCGGCCTAGAGACTAACACCGTTAAAAGCAAGTTCATTTCTATTACCATTTTCAAATAATAAGCCACTTCCGGTTTGGGCCTTTTTCGACCGGAAGAAAGGGTCACGTGATTGCACGCACACTGAATGAAATAAAGACCTTAACCTGCTCTACCACTTGCCGGCAACAGAATGCTGCGGACGCGTACGGTTGATTTCTTATGCATTTTTAAATATTAAAAGTGTCACAATTTAATTGCCTATAAATAAACACAGGATGACGTCATCATGACGTCATCATTCCACAATGTTGTTTGAATTAGGGTCTTTGCTTGGACAAAGATTGGTGTAAATGAATTACTGGCAAAGAGTCAAATATGCCCTTTGAAAATCGACAATTATTTTTTAATTTCTGTGTACAAAGTCTATGGGAAAAATTAAATATTCAAAAATCTATAATAAATTAGTCGATGACGTCACCATGACGTCAATCTTCGGGACACATCTTTGCTATAGGGGCTATGCTTATGCTAACTTAGAAGGATGTATGACAAAGATTAATGCCAAAAGTGGCGTGTAGAATAAACGTGTACAAAGTCTATGGGGTTTTGGGAAAAAAGAAGAAGAAGAAGAGGAAGAAGAAAGAAACTAGAAATTGTGGTTGTGAACAACCACAGAGCTGTTCCCAATATTGATTATCTGTTGGACCCATATACATATAAGTAGAGATCTATGTCTGTTTGCAACAGAAGATAGGGCTTTTCTGAATTATGATTTGTTTTTATCAATAATACGTCCCTGACTATGCATGAACATAAAATCTGTCAAAGTTAGCCGCAAATCGGCTAAAACGGTCACTGTGGACAGGATTTGACCTAAGCAACACGTGCGCTGTGCGCGGGCTGACTGACATACGATATGTACAACGTACGTGCATGTACATGTACATGTACTGTACATTGTGGACGTCCTGTGCATGTTTCAAAGCAGAGGTATTATCAACCTGAAGTTTTAAGCGTGCGCAGGGCATTTCCGAGTTTGCTTATTGCCTCAGAGCTTTCAAATGTTTTAGACCTACCCTTCAATCGACAACTAAAGTAAAAACTAATATAAAAACTGCCATGGTTGATTTTTCAGGAATTTTCTAAGGAAAAAGGGTCTTTTCATTATAACTTCCGGTCTGATGACGTCATACACCTTAAACTTCGCACACGTCTTAAGTGGGTCAAGGTCATCATATACACCAATATTTAGGCGATTCCGACAAACTTCGCCACAGACATCTATTCAAAATACATTTTTGAACATTTTCAACCTGTCGCTAGAGGGCGCTCGAAGATTGCATGACGTCATCGGTAGATGATTTGAAGAATACTATCAACCAAGAGACTAACACCGTTGAAAGCAAGTTCATATCTATTACCACTTTCAAATAATAAGCCACTTCCGGTTTTGGCCTTTTTCGACCGGAAGCAAGGGTCACGTGATTTCACGCACACTGAATGAAATAAAGACCTCAACCTACTCTACCACTTGCCGGCAACAGAATGCTGCGGACGCGTACTGTTGATTTCTTATGTATTTTTTATATTAAAAGTGTCACAATTAAATTGCCTATAAATAAAAACCGGATGACGTCATCATGACGTCATCATTACACAATGTTGTTTGAACTAGGGTCTTTGCTTGGACAAAGATTGGTGTAAATGAATTACTGGCAAAGAGTCGAAAATGCCCTCTGAAAATTGACATTTTTTTTAAATTTCTGTGTACAAAGTCTATGGGAAAAATTAAATATTCAAAATTCTATAATAAATCACGTGATGACATCAGCATGACGAAAAGTTTCGGCACACATCCTCAGATGATGGTTAATAACTATGCTGAGTTTAAAGTTGATCGGATTTAAAATAATTGCCAAAGTGGCTTGTAGAATAAAAACGTGTACAAAACCTATGGGGAAAAGTGGAAAAAGAAAAAAAAAAAAAAAAACTAGAAATTGTGGTTGTGAACAACCACAGAGCTGTTCCCAATATTGATTATCTGTTGGACCCATAGACAAACCGCATTATGATTTGTTTTTATCAATAATACGTCCCTGACTAGGCATGAACATAAAATCTGTCAAAGTTAGCCGGAAATCGGCTAAAACGGTCACTGTGGACAGGATTTGACCTAAGCGACACGTGCGCTGTGCGCAGGCTGACTGACATACGATATGTACAACGTACGTGCATGTACATGTACATGTACTGTACATTGTGGACGTCCTGTGCATATTTCAAAGCAGAGGTATTGTCAATCCGAAGTTTTAAGCGTGCGCAGGGCATGTCCGAGTTTGCTTATTGCCTCAGAGCTTTCAAATGTTTTAGACCTACCCTTCAATCGACAATTAAAGTAAAAACTAATATAAAAACTGCCATGGTTGATTTTTCAGGAATTTTCTGAGGAAAAAGGGTCTTTTCATTATAACTTCCGGTCTGATGACGTCATACACCTTAAACTTCGCACAAGTCTTAAGTGGGTCAAGGTCATCATACACACCAATATTTAGGTGATTCCGACAAACTTCGCCACAGACATCTATTCGAAATACATTTTTAAAAATTTTCAACCTGTCGCTAGAGGGCGCTCGAAGATTGCATGACGTCATCGGTAAATGATTTGAAGAATACTATCAGCCAAGAGACTAACACCGTTGAAAGCAAGTTCATATCTATTACCACTTTTAAATAATAAGCCACTTCCGGTTTTGGCCTTTTTCGACCGGAAGCAAGGGTCACGTGATTTCACGCACACTGAATGAAATAAAGACTTGAACCTACTCTACCACTTGCCGGCAACAGAATGCTGCGGACGCGTACGGTTGATTTCTTATGCATTTTTAAATATTAAAAGTGTTACTATTCAATTGCCTATAAATAAACACCGGATGACGTCATCATGACGTCATCATTACACAACGTTGTTTGAATCAGGGTCTTTGCTTGGACAAAGATTGGTGTAAATGAATTACTGGCAACGAGTCGAAAATGCCCTCTGAAAATTGACATTTTTAAAAAAATTCTGTGTACAAAGTCTATGGGAAAAATTAAATATTCAAAATTCCATAATAAATCACGTGATGACGTCAGCATGACGAAAGTTTCGGCACACATCCTCAGATGATGATTAATAACTATGCTGAGTTTAAAGTTGATCGGATTTAAAATAATTGCCAAAGTGGCTTGTAGAATAAAAACGTGTACAAAACCTATGGGGAAAGCGGAAAAAGAAAAAAAAAAAAAAAAAAAAAAAGGAAAAACTAGAACTATGTGGTTGTGAGTGAACAACCACAGAGCTGTTCCCAACATGTTTTTGATTGTCTATTGCAGAGTACAAAATGATTCAATGATTTGTTCTAAACAAATGTTACTATTAAATTGAAATTATAATATGAATCGGTGATGGACTTGTTCGGGACACATTTTCCGAAGAGAAGCTGGTTGGGTTCTGAAAACATAAAATTGAAAATATATTTTTGGGAACAGGTCTGTTTGTACGAGATATAGACATATAAGTAGAGATCTATGTCTGTTTGCAACAGAAGATAGGGCTTTTCCGCATTATGATATGTTGTCATCAATAATACGTCCCTGACTATGCATGAACATAAAATCTGTCAAAGCTAGCCGGAAATCGGCTAAAACGGTCACTGTGGACAGGATTTGACCTCAGCAACACCTGCGCTGCGCGCGGGCTGACTGACATACGATATGTACAACGTACGTGCATGTACATGTACATGTACATTGTGGACGTCCTGTGCATGTTTTCAAGCAGAGGTATTGTCAACCTGAAGTTTTAAGCGTGCGCAGGGCATGTCCGAGTTTGCTTATTGCCTCGAAGCTTTGAAATGTTTTAGACCTATCCTTCAATAGACAATTAAAGTAAAAACCAATATAAAAACTGCCATGGTTGTTTTTTCAGGAATTTTCTAAGAAAAAAGGGTCTTTTCATTATAACTTCCGGTCTGATGACGTCATACACCTAAAACTTCGCACACGTCTTAAGTCGGTCAAGGTCATCATATACACCACTATTTAGGCAATTCCAACAAACTTCGCCACAGACATCTATTCAAAATACATTTTTGCAAATTTTCAACCTCTCGCTAGAGGGCGCTCGAAGATTGCATGACGTCAACGGTAAATGATTTGAATAATACTATCAGCCAAGAGACTAACACCGTTAAAAGCAAGTTCATATCTACTACCACTTTCAAATAATAAGCCACTTCCGGTTTTGGCCTTTTTCGACCGGAAGCAAGGGTCACGTGATTTCACGCACACTGAATGAAATAAAGACCTCAACCTACTCTACCACTTGCCGGCAACAAAATGCTGCGGACGCGTACGGTTGATTTCTTATGCATTTTTAAATATTAAAAGTGTCACAATTTAATTGCCTATATAATAAACACCGGATGACGTCATCATGATGTCATCATTATACAATGTTGTTTGATAGGGGGTCTTCGCTTGGACAAAGATTGGTGTAAATGAATAACTGGCAAAGAGTCGAAAATGCCCTCTGAAAATTGACATTTTTTTAAAAAAATCTGTGTACAAAGTCTATGGGAAAAATTAAATATTCACAATTCTATAATAAATCACGTGATGACGTCAGCATGACGAAAAGTTTTGGCACACATCCTCAGATGATGATTAATAACTATGCTGAGTTTAAAGTTGATCGGATTTAAAATAATTGCCAAAGTGGCTTGTAGAATAAAAACGTGTACAAAACCTATGGGAAAAGTGGAAAAAGAAAAAAAAAAAAAAACTAGAACTATGTGGTTGTGAGTGAACAACCACAGAGCTGTTCCCAACATGTTTTTGATTGTCTATTGCAGAGTACAAAATGATTCAATGATTTGTTCTAAACAAATTTTACTATTAAATTGAAATTATAATATGAATCGGTGATGGTCTTGTTCGGGACACATTTTCCGAAGAGAAGCTGGTTGGGTTCTGAAAACATAAAATTGAAAATATATCTTTGGGAACAGGTCTGTTTGTACGAGATATAGACATATAAGTAGACATCTATGTCTGTTTGCAACAGAAGATAGGGCTTTCCCATATTATGATATGTTTTCATCAATAATACGTCCCTGACTATGCATGAACATAAAATCTGTCAAAGCTAGCCGGAAATCGGCTAAAACGGTCACTGTAGACAGGATTTAACCTCAGCAACACGTGCGCTGCGCGGGCTGACTGACATACGATATGTACAACGTACGTACAACGTACGTGTATGTACATGTACATGTACATTGTGGACGTCCTGTGCATGTTTTCAAGCAGAGGTATTGTCAACCTGAAGTTTTAAGCGTGCGCAGGGCATGTCTGAGTTTGCTTATTGCCTCGAAGCTTTGAAATGTTTTAGACCTACCCTTCAATAGACAATTAAAGTAAAAACTAATATAAAAACTGCCATGGTTGATTTTTCAGGAAGTTTCTAAGGAAAAAGGGTCTTTTCATTATAACTTCCGGTCTGATGACGTCATACACCTAAAACTTCGCACACGTCTTAAGTGGGTCAAGGCCATTATATACACCAATATTTAGGCAATTCCGACAAACTTCGCCACAGACATCTATTCAAAATACATTTTTGCAAATTTTCAACCTGTCGCTAGAGGGCGCTCGAAGATTGCATGACGTCAACGGTAAATGATTTGAAGAATACTATCGGCCAAGAGACTAACACCGTTAAAAGCAAGTTCATATCTATTACCACTTTCAAATAATAAGCCACTTCCGGTTTTGGCCTTTTTCGACCGGAAGCAAGGGTCACGTGATTTCACGCACACTGAATGAAATAAAAACCTCAACCTACTCTACCACTTGCCGGCAACAAAATGCTGCGGACGCGTACGGTTGATTTCTTATGAATTTTTAAATATTAAAAGTGTCACAATTTAATTGCCTATAAAATAAACACTGGATGACGTCATCATGACGTCATCATTACACAATGTTGTTTGATAGGGGGTCTTTGCTTGGACAAAGATTGGTGTAAATGAATTACTGGCAAAGAGTCGAAAATGCCCTCTGAAAATTGACATTTTTAAAAAACAATCTGTGTACAAAGTCTATGGGAAAAATTAAATATTCAAAATTCTATAATAAATCACGTGATGACGTCAGCATGACGAAAAGTTTCGGCACACATCCTCAGATGATGATTAATAACTATGCTGAGTTTAAAGTTGATCGGATTTAAAATAATTGCCGAAGTGGCTTGTAGAATAAAAACGTGTACAAAACCTATGGGAAAAGTGGAAAAAGAAAAAAAAAAAACTAGAAATGTGTTTGTGGACAAACACTGAGCTGTTTCGACCGTTGTATTAATGACTGCAGTAAAGGAGTTTCATCCAGGTCGAATGAACATGTACATGCGTATTCTATACAAATAGTGTCTATGCTACGTCCCTGACTAAGCATGAACATGAAATCTGTCAAAGTCAGCCGGAAATCGGCTAAAACGGTCACTGTGGACAGGATTTGACCTCAGCAACACGTGCGCTGCGCGCGGGCTGACTGACATACGATATGTACAACGTACGTGCTTGTACATGTACATTGCGGACTGTGCATGTTTTAAAGCAGAGTTATTGTCAACCTGAAGTTTTAAGCGTGCGCAGGGCATGTCCAAGTTTGCTTATTGCCTCGAAGCTTTGAAATATTTTAGACCTACCCTTAAATAGACAATTAAAGTAAGAACTAATATAAAAACTGCCATGGTTGATTTTTCAGGAATTTTCTAAGGAAAAAGGGTCTTTTTATTATAACTTCCGGTCTGATGACGTCATACACCTTAAACTTCGCACACGTCTTAAGTGGGTCAAGGTCATCATATACACCAATATTTAGGCGATTCCGACAAACTTCGCCACAGACATCTATTCAAAATACATTTTTGAAAATTTTCAACCTGTCGCTAGAGGGCGCTCGAAGATTGTATGACGTCATCGGTAGAAGATTTGAAGAAAACTATCAGCCAAGAGACTAACACCGTTAAAAGCAAGTTCATATCTATTACCACTTTTAAATAATAAGCCACTTCCGGTTTGGGCCTTTTTCGACCGGAAGCAAGGGTCGCGTGATTTTACGCACACTGAATGAAATAAAGGCCTCAACCTACTCTACCACTTGCAGGCAACAGAATGCTGCGGACGCGTACGGTTGATTTCTTATGCATTTTTAAATATTAAAAGTGTCACAATTTAATTGCCTATAAATAAACACCAGATGACGTCATCATGACGTCATCATTACACAATGTTGTTTGAATTAGGGTCATTGCTTGGACAAAGATTGGTGTAAATGAATTACTGGCAAAGTGTCGAAAATGCCCTTTGAAAATTGACATTTAAAAAAAAAATTCTGTGTACAAAGTCTATGGGAAAAATTAAATATTCAAAATTCCATAATAAATCACATGATGACGTCAGCATGACGAAAAGTTTCGGCACACATCTTCAGATGGTGGTCTAAGTGTGTGCCAGGTTTGAAGTCGATCGGATTTGAAAAAAAGCCAAAAGTGACTTGTAGAACGAAAACACGTGTTATCCTATGAGAAAAAAGTCTGAAAAATAAAAGAGAAAAAAAAAAATAACAGAAACAAGAGCTGTTTCGGTGTGTACACCGAAACAGCTAAAAAAAGGAAAAAAAAAAACTTTAACGAAAACAATAGCTGTTCCCAATTGAAATTGGGAACAGCTAAAAAAAAAAAAAAAAAAAAAGGAAAAAAAAAAACTTTAACGAAAACAATAGCTGTTCCCAATTGAAATTGGGAACAGCTAAAAAAAACTTTAACGAAAACAATAGCTGTTCCCAATTGAAATTGGGAACAGCTAAAAAAAAAAAGGAAAAAAAAAAACTTTAACGAAAACAATAGCTGTTCCCAATTGAAATTGGGAACAGCTAAAAAAATCAGAACAAAAAGAAAGGCTTTTCCGCAACAATGCGGAAAAGCCAAAAATCAGAACAAAAAGAAAGGCTTTTCCGCAACAATGCGGAAAAGCCAAAAATGAGAACAAAAAGAAAGGCTTTTCCGCAACTATGCGGAAAAGCCAAAAAGAAAAAGAAAAAAAAAATCTTAACGAAAACAAGAGCTGTTTCGGTGTGTACACCGAAACAGCTAAAAAGAAAAAAAAAAAAAAAAATCTTAACGAAAACAAGAGCTGTTTCGGTGTGTTACCGAAACAGCTAATTATTACAGCAAGTACATGAAACAACACTCGCAGACAGATCACATTATATGCATGGAGCTGTATCCGGTGGGGGCCAGCATCGTCGAGCACATGAAATAAAAGGGCAAGAAAACACAATGACAACTTTTAGAACAATGTATTGCATTAGCCTGAATTTTATTGCAACATTAAACCCCCCATCCGAGTGCAAATCATGCCAACGACTTCAACACCGGGAAGGGTTTGTCAAAATTAGCTGGGCCCAGAGCATTAAATTAAATTATTACAGCAAGTACATGAAACAACACTCACAGACAGATCACTGTATATGCATGGAGCTGTATCCGGTGGGGGCCAGCATCGTCGAGCGCAACATTTGACCCTCAAGACGAGTGCAAATCTTGCCTACGACTTCAACACCCAGAAGGGTTTGTCAAAATAAGCTGGGCCCAGAGCATTTAATTACATTATTACAGCAAGTACATGAAACAACACTCACCGATCATTGTATGTACATGGAGCTGTACCCGGTGGGGGCCAGCATTGTCGAGGGCATGAAATAGAAGGGCAAGAAAACACATTGACAACTTTTAGAACAATGTATTGCATTAGCCTGAATTTTATTGCAACATTTGACCCCCCAGACAAGTACAAATCTTGCCTACAACTTCAACACCCGGAAGGTATTGTCAAAATTAGCTGGGCCCAGAGCATTAAATTAAATTATTACAGCAAGTACATGAAACAACACTCACAGATCAAATTATATGCATGGAGCTGTATCTGGTGGGGGCCAGCATCGTCGAGCGCATGAAATAGAAGGGCAAGAAAACACAATGACAACATTTAGAACAATGTAATGCATTAGCCTGAATTTTATTGCAACATTTGACCCCCCAGACAAGGAGATAAAAGAAAAAAACTTCCCATGGGATGGGAAAAGATGTTAGTATATGGTTGCACAGACTCAAAGTGTGTGGAGGGTGTAAGCACATGATCAGTTACTGTACCACGCAAAATTCGTCATTTTCCCAAACAGTGAGTTTTTTACACAATAGCAGGACTATAATATTATTGACTCCATTGTTCCATGGAATTAAGGGCAAATGGTTTTGACATAGAAATTAGGACTAAAATATTGTCGAGTAATTCGATTAAAACAATTTATGGACATTTTAAGAGGGTAGCAAAGAAATCATGCATTAAAATATGATCCCTTGTAAAATGTGATTTTTTAAAACAGCATGCCTTAATATGAATATTTTTTGTTGTGTTGTGTATGTTCATGTTTTAATCCCATACCATACATCTATACATGCACGAGTATCTTTCTTTCATTATACACCTATATCTGTGGATGTTCCTGGAATGATTTTACGGGTTTTTTATGTAATGAATATTTTTTTCAGATCTATAAAGGCCTACAAAGTTGTACCAGCTCGACCGTTGTATCAACTCGACCGCCGGTTTTAATACCAACTCGACCGTTGGGCGTTCAGCTGGGAAAGTCAAGATGTCCGACGTCCAAGTCGTCCGTTGTCCGTCCGTCTGCAAACTATATTCTTTCCATTCAATGTTGTTTTCAGTGGTTAATATAACAACACCAACGCCATAACAACACCAACTATGCATGCACGCCTGGACATCCACAAGGTCTCATTTTTTCCCCACGAACTGTGGTAGAGTGGAATGCCAAGAAGCAGAGACATCTGGCAAAAAAATCCACCGAAATTTAGATATTGAATTTGAATTATTTTTTCACAAAATTCTAATTAATAGCTGCCAGCCAATAATTCGGCTCTGGCAGGGCGGGTTGTGCACAAATTAAATGGAAATTCTTTTTTTTTCAGAGTTACAGACGACCAAAAACGGAATGAAGTAGGTTTTGTTTTCGTTAAAAACAATACAAATTGAAAATTCGTTAGGAGAATGATCGGAAAGAATGTTGCAACCTGACGTTACTTCAGTGGTTATGCACATCGTCTATGGAGAGTCCAGACAATTTTCAAAGTGTTTCCTAACAAAAATTGGAAATGTTTTTTCAGTCCCAGGTTCATGTCTTAGTTCGTCATTTTTGCAGTGACTGACCTTCATTGAGATGATATGTGAAGAAAAAGCAGCGTCAGGTTGCAACATTCTTTCCAAAAGGAAGGATGTTGCATCCTGACGCCACTTTTTCATCATAAAATAGTATCTCAATGAAGGTCAGTCATTCAAAATTTTCAGGCCAGTCTCAAAGGGTTTGTATGAAGCCCGGGAAGGGACAGGGTGGAATTTTTTTTTGGAATTTCCTAATTCGTTCGCACGAATTACTAATTCGTTCGCACGAATTACTAATTCGTTCCCACGAATTAGTAATTCGTGCGAACGAATTAGTAATTCGTGCGAAGGAAATAGGAATTCGTGCGAACGAAATAGCAATTCGTGCGAACGAATTACTAATTCGTGCGAACGAATTAGGAATTCGTGAGAACGAATTAGCAATTCGTGCGATCGAATTAGTAATTCGTGCGAACGAATTAGGAAATTCCAAAAAAAAATCCACCCTGTCATTTCCCGGGCTTCATAGGTTTGTGCACAAGAGTGTCAAGTGATGTCCAGGTATGGAACTCTTTCCCGATTGTCTGATTCCATTACAATGCAGTTTGATTGTTTTGATTGGCTTTCAGACAATTTTGCTCAATATGCGGCGGTGATATTAGATTTCCTATCCTTCATACACCATTCACTATTATGAGAACAATCAAGACTGTGAAATCCTTCCAAGTGGTCGAAGGGATAAACTTAATGAGTAGATCATTGATTTCATATTCAAATCCAAGATGGCGTTTGCCGCTTTGACGAGTAACGTATTCGTCCGACGTCCCAGGCTGTTTGCCAAACAACAAATTAACAAATAATCAAAAAAAGCATTAGACCCAAAACTCACCGGTAAGAATATATACCCAACACTGAACCGGGTCTAATGAAAGAGCAAGGTGAGCCTAAGCCAAAAACACTGCACCAAAAACACGGAGAAACCTGTGGCGACGAAACTCGGGTTGGGTCTCGGCAGGAAACGCTGAGATTCCGGTACGACAATGACAAACACAAAAGAGGGGGGGTCCCTTTGTCCCATATCGCGCTACAAATGGTCTGCCTCCTTGCTTACTTCATAGTAAAACACCTGTTCCACGCGTGTATTGCGCTACCGGAGCAATACACATCTGGCTTTCTTAAAAGAAGAAGTAAAAACACAAAGACATTTACTGCTTTTACAATTCAGAGTCTGAGCGCGACGTAGACAATGTGTTATTGTGCATGGCCGAAACGCAGCTGTACATTCCGGGGGGGTTAGGATACTATAGGATTTCCCAGCTATTTTAAAACAGTTTTCGTTCGAATTCACGGATTCTTATATTCAAATTCGTCCAGCAACATCGATTTAGTGCACTTCCGATGTTGAATTTCGTCTTTTGTCAGACAATTTCAAATTCAGTCCAAACAAATTCAAACAATGAGCACACGTTTTTAACCAGGGGTATTCATTTCCTCTCGTCTGCGCCGAATCGTCTTGCGCAGAAATCAAATTCATCTAATGCCACACAGTTTAAACATCGCCATACTTCATAGCGATATCTTCAAAGCCATATAGGCCTCTATATAATAATAAGAATAAGTCTTAACTTCTTTCTTTCCTTAGTTATTCATAAATGTTTCATTTCTTTTGATTCTATCTGCTAAAAATTATGTTAGACTCAATATTTAATGGATATTTCACGCGGATTTATGGGTTATCGATTCGTGGCTTTTTACATTTCCTTTTTTTTTTCATTGTGAGACTTTTTCTTTTCTTTTGTTTATTTTAAATAGTGTTGTTTTGTTGATCTTAGTGATATTTACTTTTTTGGTAATTATTCTTTGAGTTTAGTAGCCTGCTTTGGTCCGAAAACTCATGCGAGCGAATATGCCAAATTGTGCTTGGGGACATAAGGAAAACGCTTCAGACTAATTTACTTTACAAGTTTTAAATTGATTGACAAATTTGATGCTCCCATTGCGCAACAGCTTATTCGACATTGATCTGTAATGATAACTATTTTAGCCCAGAGGACTAAAGACCATCTACGGCTCAAATATGGAACTCTCTTGCTGCCCACGTAGGCCTACCTACTATCAGGAATCTAGCCAGCTAGCTTCAGTAGGGAGGCGAATCGCTATCTGGGCGACAAGCCATCAGCCGTCTCTATTAATCAATAATGTTTCTATAGCTTTTAAGGCCCAGATATGCCTTGTGTTAAACTTTGAACTTGAATGGTAAATGACCAAATAGAAGTGGTTTTGGTAAAAGCGTGTAATTTTTTTCTCGGACGAAATTGAAGGTTAAAGTTGGTGAATTCGAATGAAAATGTTTTAAAATAGCCGGGAAAACCAAACGTATCTCAAATCAAATCAAAATCATATTTTTACCAATACAGTCATGTTCAAATACAATTATCTATTACATTTGGAATTGTGTATGGATGGAGGTCTCATGGGCTTGTCGAGTGGAGGCCCTACTGCGTGTGAACAATCGCAGAGCTGACATACCGGCGAATCGACCATTTTGGCGATTTCGAGATTTTGTTATTTTTAGGGTTTTGGCTATAAAGGTTGCTCCTTACGCCAAAATTCTTAATTCTTGCCTGGGTTTTGAGATTCGGAGCCCCCCATGTGGCGAATCAGTTACAAAAAAAAACAAATCCATAATTTGACATAGTGACGAATACGGAATTTCGCTGGTAACCAGCTTATGTAAAGTGTGCATTCAAAGTACCAACAAATGTTATTCGTCAGTTTGTCGGATCGGTGCGCCGTGCGCGCGCGATCCCACAAACTGACGAATAGCATACAAACATTTCGCTGGTAACCTATGGTGTTCTAGAGACGCCAAATCTGCGTCGTGTCGTGCTTTCACGTCGTGCCGTCGCGTCGTACCGTCGCGTCGTGCCGTCGTCCGTCGCGTCGTGCCGTCGCCCGTCGCGTCGTGCCGTCGCCCGTCGCGTCGTGGCGTCGCGTCGTGCTGTCGCCCGTCGCGTCGTGCCGTCGCCTCTTAAATTACCGTTTCTAAGCACGTACATTGCATGAGGAAGCGACGCACATTCACACGTCGCGTCGTGCCGTCGTCCGTCGCGTCGTGCCGTCGTCCGTCGAGTCGTGCCGTCGCCCGTCGCGTCGTGCCGTCGCCTGTTACCTCTGCGCTTCTAAGTAGACTGCTTGAAGAGGCGACGCACACATTGCCCGTCGCGTCGTGCCGTCGCCCGTCGCGTCGTGCCGTCGCCCGTCGCGTCGTGCCGTCGCCCGTCGCGTCGTGCCGTCGCCCGTCGCGTCGTGCCGTCGCCCGTCGCGTCGTGCCGTCGCCCGTCGCGTCGTGCCGTCGCCCGTCGCGTCGTGCCGTCGCCCGTCGCGTCGTGCCGTCGCGTCGTGCCGTTGCACGTCGCGTGACTGTAGTTTCTTGGCAATAGGTGGCGCCTTCATTCTTCATGTACCTGTACTGTATTTATGATATGCGTGCCGTGAGGGGTGAAAGCGTTGCAAATTGCAATGTCGTACAGTTTGTACACGGTTTGTGGGGAGGCCTATTATTAGTGGTTGCGGAGGTCCGACTCAATCAATTTCAAAATACATAGATTATTTTCTGCTTCCGATTGTCAAACAACAAAGCACATATACACGCGATTCTGTGAACTCTAAAAAGCGTGCAAAATCCGAAAAGAATATCCCGCTGGTCTTTGTTTTACCCTACCACCCACAAATTAAACACCCAGCTCTTAAGCTGGCCCTTCTGAAACACTGGAATCTGATCAGCGATAATGATTTTCTAAGTGCACTCTTTGCGACCTAACCCATCCTGGCATACAAACGACAAAAAAACATAAAAGATGGCCTGGTCCGATCAAGGATGAACCCATCTCCACCATCCAGCCAAGAAAAAAACGTGGATGAGGAGGACGTACAAGTCCTATTGGACCTTCTTGAAGAACAGAACTAACATAATGGTCATTTAGGCATGGAATTCGAAATAAAAAATAAAAAATAAGGAATCCACTTAATCTGATCATTACAAGAAATGCTCACGCGTAAAATATTCTTAACCATCATTAGCAATAAAGTAAATACGTACAAAAGAATTAAACAAAGGGTGACTGATGAAGTGCGTAAAAAGGGCACAGAAAATATGCACTGTTTCCCCCGACACACACAAAAGAAAAAACAGGTGGGACGGCATATTATCACCGGTATAAATCAAATCATTAAGTGAACTAGAAACAAAAACCACATGTACACAATAATAATAATAATAATAACTGTATTAGTATAGCGCTTTTTGCCAGAGGATACAAAGCGCTGGGGGAGAATGCAACCAAAGCCAGGAAAATGAAGTATATGAACATTATGAGACCCATTATGTAGCACCTTTTTGCTAGGTGCTGCGGCGCATAATTGCTGCCACAAACCAGTCCCTGCGTCGCCTAAACACCGGATGAGTTTTTTGAAACTCTCGCTCTCCGGTTATCACCAATCTAAGGGCCCGCTGGCGAGGTATGTGTTGACAAGTTGTAACCCACCCATCACCGCAACCCAGCTCCCTATATGCGTATTGAATTTCCAAAAAAGAAAAAACCTAAACAAGGGCAGTTTAGTCATATACTTACACAGGTATCCATACCAGTGCCTCTAAGTCTTAAATAAACGGAAATCTTCCCTAGCTGGTTGCAAATACAATGTTTTCAAAAAGATTCATCAGTTCGCAGAGCCCCTCGTACTCCAATTTATCATACATCCCATAAAAAGAAAAGAATGAGGAACGGCCCTGCTTATGCTGATAGCAAATCCCATCCTCCTCCCTTGTTTTAAACCCTTATTCACGGCGGCAACTTTCTTGAAATGACTTTGGAATTTTCCAACAAGTTATTAGTATCAACAGATTGTTCCCTGAATTTTGCTCGCACAAAACCGGTTCTTCCTTGCTATTTTCCTAGCCAGACAACCACTTCTTTTAAAGAAAACACAAGTCTGATAAAAACTTTAATGCATGGTGGCGGCCAAACTCCATTCCATTTAACTTAAAATGTAGTGGCGAAATGTACACCCCTTTCTATTAAGCACATGTACATGAAGAATGAAGGCGCCACCTATTGCCAAGAAAGATACAGTCACGCGACGGGCGACGGGCGACGGCACGACGCGACGGGCGACGGCAAGACGCGACGGCACGACGCGACGGGTGACGGTACGACGCGACGGGCGACAGCACGACGCGACGGGCAATGTGTGCGTCGTCTCTTCAAGCAGTCTACTTAGAAGCGCCGAGGTAACAAGCGACGGCACGACGCGACGGGCGACGGCAAGACGCGACGCACGACGGCACGAGGCAACGTACGACGGCACGACGCGACGTGTGAAGGTGTGTCGCTTCCTCATGCAGTGTACGTGCTTAGACATGGTAATTTAAGAGGCGACGGCACGACGCGACGGGCGACGGCACGACGCGACGCCACGACGCGACGGGCGACGGCACGACGCGACGGACGACGGCACGACGGCACGACGCGACGGTACGACGCGACGGCACGACGTGAAAGCACGACGCGACGCAGATTTGGCGTCTATAGAACACCATAGGTAACCAGCTTATGTAAGGTGTGCGTTCAAAGTACCAACGAATGTTATTCGTCAGTTTGTCGGATTGCGCGCGCGTGCGCGCGCGATCCCACAAACTGACGAATAGCAAACAAACGGTGTGACGATCAACCGGCTATTTATACTAGATTTTTGTAAATTGACAAACTGACGAATACGTTTACGATCAAATAAAATCATATCGCAAAATTTTTCTGATTAAATAAGTGACCTGATGGGTACTACGTTTCCTATTTATTTCGAATATACACTAAAAGGGTTATTATCGAAACATTAAGGGTAAAATACGACCATTGATCCCTGTGTATATGGAGATCAATGAATACGACGCCCAGAAAAATGTCCAACTTCAAACGCGAATTACTTGAAACAGGGTTTTCGCCAACCTCGTCCCCAGGGTGTCGAGCAGTACGCGCCCACCACAACCTGCTCTCTCACCCTGGTATTGGATCATTGGCATGTGCAAGATTTTTGAACACGTATGCAAATGAGGAACAGTCTGGTGCCTAGATATGCGTTACACATTAGCGTTTGTTTTTGTATGCGGTGTCTGGGGTAAAAACAGAGTCAATTCGTAGCAGCGCGAGCACGGCGTGAGTTACGAAAACACGATTTTTTAAATAAAACTGTTACGATCTTATCGAGACAACATGCAGTATCATATTTCATATTAATATGAGCAAATTGGAAAGGAAATTAGTATTTTCGAGAAGGCGTGGACGAATGATCGCAAACTGCACGTTGTGAATAATAGCACCAAGTACACGATACAAATCCATTACTAGCCAATTGCGGTATCCAATCAGGATACAGGAAGAAAGTTTCCTATCCAGGGTTTACTATTGGAAACGCGGTTGGAAATAAAGTAAGCACTGGGGACGAGGTTGGGTTTTCGCTTATTCGTCGGTATGTCAGCTCTGCGACGAATTACAAGAACAACGACAGAAGTTAAATAACAAAATAAAAGTTGGTACAGAGTTAGTACATATACCAATTAAAATTATAACTAAATGGTGTCACAAAAGGAGATTATTCTACCTGCAAAGAATTATAATTAATTAGGTTTTACATTTGCGTTTGAATAATGATACATTTGATATATTTTGAAGAAAAGGATTAAGAGAATTCTACAGCTGGGCCCTTCATGTTTAACAGGTTTTTTTTAACTAAAGTGGTACGACCATGCACATGCAGGTCTGATGAATGTCATGACAACGCCTAGTGAAATGATGCTGATTCTTATACAACATTGCAGGTTATTGTTGGAAAGCTGGTGCATGGAGGTCCCAATCTGTAGGTATATCAGGTAGATCATTGACCTTTAGCGTTTTCTACCTCTATCTATCCGACAAAAGTTACAACCAATAAAATGTTAAAGAAAGGCTCCCGGAGCGTTGGCTCCCGCGCAGAAAAACAATCCGCACTGAAACATGCGAGGAAATGTGGAATCGATCGTGGGCAGAGTCGCGACTTTCCCGCCCACGGAGCGAAAATGCGCGGGTCGTCTATATAGTCGTGTTCCCTAACGTGGCGCACTTCGAAGCTTACCCAAATTTCCTCGTGTAGTGTTGCCAAACCTCTTTGTTGACAAACCTCAAATTCATGCAGTGAAATACTAGTACTTTTACCTTATTAATGCTTGCACTATAACCTATGTGAACAATTTCGGTTTCACAAAATTCAATCTGAAATTCAAAAACAGTGGCGTCCGGAAATTGGGCAAAAGTTGGCGGAGTGTTCCCTAACGTGGTGCACTTGAATAAAGCTCGGAAAATTCCAAATTAACATTTAAGAATTTCTGTAAACTTGATAAATTGTGATAAATCATTATTATCTCTACTTACATACCCAGCCAGATGTTTGTCAGAAAATTATTTTTTTATTTTTCGGGGCATTTTCAAAGGGTTCACTTTGCACTTGAAAATAAAATCGGAAAATCACGCCGAAATAAATTGTTCTTCTAACTTTGTTACGGGTAAATTAACTCGCGATTTATGAACAGGAGTGTTTAAAACTTGATTAAATTTCACTTTCTGTGAAATTTCAGTTAAAACTTTTGCTCTAGGTAGGCGCTACAGGCGAAAAATCAAAGTGCGCCACGTTGGGGGCCGCGCCACGTTAGGGTACATCAACAATATAAATTTTTCTTCGCGGGCATTTTCTTCTTCCAGTGGCCATCGTCGTGTCTGCCTCTACTGCATGCTACGGACTCTCGGTTCATCCTTGGTGCATGTGGTTCGCGCAGGGGCGTAGCCAGGAATTTTTCAGTACAGTGGGGGGGGGGGGGGGGGGGGGGGGGGGGGGGCGGGGGGTGGAACATTTTCATGGGGGGGGGGGCGTCATGTAGATCGATGATAATTCTTTTTTGAAACTCAAAATCTCAGGGGGGGGGGGGCGACTGGGGGGTGACAAGGTTTCATGGGGGCTGTCGCCCCGCCCCCCCCCCCCCCCCCCCCCCGCACGGTACGGGGTCACGATGGTCAGATGGTGACACATGGAAATGTTTTCATTGGTTTGTGGGGGTCAATAAAATTTCATTTTGCTACGTGCGCAAGCATTTTCTTCTTTTAAGAATTGACTAGTGATGTTTGCCTGGCGGCAAATGCATGATTTGGTTTTTAACTTAACCTTGACTGGTTTGAGTGGTGCCTTTCTGCTTTCTGTAAATCGGAGAGCAGACGACGGACGGACGACGACATCATGCCCATTTAATAAGGGAGCATTGCATTGTGGGGGTTTCCAACATATTCCAAGATGGCGCTTCAACCGGACCGCCGAGAGCTCGGCTACGAGCAAACTTTGGTAAATACGCTAACACTTTTAAGTTAATATGGAAAGATATAGCTTTCAGTGTCCCTGTGTATTTCCATAAAATGTTACGGTTTCTTCTGAATGTTGTTTGACTGGGACTTGAGCATCAAATAAGGCCTTTGTTTTATGTTAAATTTTTCTCTTTGTTTTTTTCTCCTGATGTAGCCCGACTGCGTCTGGCCGTACAGTAGGACTATCGCTAGCCCCATAAATGTTGCCTATTTACCGGACTGCCACCGTAAACCATGCGTAAACATAGGCCACACATCCACATGTACAAAAATCGTGTCGACTTTGCCAAATTTTGATTTTCGCATTTAGGCTTAGTTTGTAGGATTTTTTTGCTTTAGAAGCATACTCACCCTCTTTACAGGCTAATCAGAAAGTGCTGCCTTTTTCAGATGTATATTTTTCGTGAAATTTCCAGATTCATTTTTACACGTTTGCGTATCAAAATTTCAACATGAAATTTCACAAAAATTAGACATCTGAAAAAGGCAGCACTTTCTGATTAGCCTATAAAGAGGGTGAGTATGCTTCTAAAGCAAAAAAATCCTACAAACTAAGCCTAAATGTGAAAATCAAAATTTGGCAAAGTCGACACGATTTTTGTACATGTGGATGTGTGGCCTATGTTTACGGAGGCAGTCCAGTAACTAGGCCACATTTATGGGGCTAGACTATCGCAAGCGTATTACAGAGCTTGCGATAGTACTGAACGGCCAGACGCAGTCGGGCTACTCCTGATGGTACTTTGATAGGGGTTTTTAATACGCTAGGCCTAGGCTAGACCCGTGAACGTGGCGTTGTATACAACGCCACGCTGTTGTGTATTTTTGAACCTAGCGAAATCGATCCGCCATACATAATTCTGTATGCATGTTGAGTACTCACCTAGAAATCTAAATTTGCCCGTCCGATTGTTCAGGCTGTGTAATGTCGACGAAATTTGCCATCAATAAAGACCGATACGAACGTGTAGAAATTAGATTTTAACCCGACAAGTGACCCTGACAAATGACCCCGGACGAGTCGCTTGGACAGATTGACGGCTGTTTCATGTCGCAAACCCAAGAAAAAAAAAAACCCCGCACCCAATTGGCTGCTCGGCTCATCTCGTGTACGTGTGCGCACACGCACGTGGGCGCACGTGCGCCCGCGTGCGGTGCGGTGAGAGAGGAAAGGACTTGAAACTTGTCTAAAACGATGTCTCTTTTAGCTGAGACAGTTAACAGCCGTCGAATCATACGAAACAGGACAGTACAATAAAACACAATGCGCATGCGTCAGTTGGGAGAAAATGGCAGCTAGCAGGACTTCATAAACCGGGGCCAGAATTTTCCTCAAATTTTGTCAAATGCAAGTTTTGACGTACAAACAGATTTCAAGATAGCTTCATATGTGAGTACTTATTACATTGACAAAATAACGTCCAGTGTGTGTAACGGAGGGAGTCAGAGGGACAATTTCGCCAGGTTCGAAAATACAACAGCGTGGCGTAGTTTACAAGCTACGTTCACGGGTCTAGGCCTAGGCCTACAGTCGTTTTCCTAGTTCCGGATTTTTCCTAGTTCCGGATCGCTTCAAACGGCCCCTACTTCTTTTTGATTAGTCTCCAATAAACAAAATTCTGATGGAGTGCATGTTGAAAAGAAAAATGTAAGCTTCTTGATACCCAAAGATCTTTTCGATAAAATCTTTAGAAAAGGAATTTTGGCCAGATTTCCGACTTGCACTCCGATATGTTTGGACGGTTTAAAGAAAATCACGGGAGCTGCGAATCGACGATAAATTTTCTCCTCGGTATATCTCTCGTACTGTGTGGTTTCGAACTTTTTTTTTTTTCATTCACTACAATTGTATAAATTCTTCCATCGAATCTTTGTTCAATCAAAATAAGTTGTAGCGTCTCTAATATTTGAAAATTCGCCAAGGAATGACCGTATGCTTTTGCCTAGTTCCGGTTCGCGCGCGCACTTATGACCCAACTACATGCGCATTAATCGATTTTGTGTGACGTATTCTGCTGGGTCAAAGATTTTTGGTCCGTGCGTGAGTTCGAGCCGTTGTGCTGCAGACAAAAGTTTCAAAATCATTTATCTTTTTTCTCTTTTTAAAATTTGCTGGAATTCTCTTGCATGAACTATTTTTGGATAATGAAATTATACTTTATCAGAAAATATGTTTGATTCGGTTGGTTCTGGTTAAAAAGGGATTTTCTCGCGTGATTTTTTTTTTGCATGAAGCAGTTTTGATCGATTCGGAACTGATGGAACTGATCCGGAACTAGGAAAAGTGATGTCGGCACTTTTGACGTCGTAAAATCAAAATGAAAAGAGCTTAAATTTTGAAAATTATTTCGTGGTCTCTCCATCACTCAAGGTAAACTTTTTAATCAATGTCACTTGAATTCGTGGAGTAGTTGAGCCGAAATCAGCCTGAATGATGTTTGCTATCCGGAACTAGGAAAACGACTGAATTCTGTGCATGTTAAATTTCTCCCTTTTTAATACATGTTCCACCCACATTGCCATTTTTATAGCTTTGTCCCCCTCCAGATGGTGGAATTTTCCCTTTTTACCTTGCCAGGCCCTTTCAGGGTTCCCCCCCCCCTGCTCCTACGCCTGAGTCCTAGGTCCCCCCCCCCCCCCTTCTTCCTTTTTACATTGGTGTATGTACATGTACATGTACATGTATCATTGTATGTGTGCCGAATTTGTCCATGATGTCTGACATTTTGTGTGTGATAATGAACAAAATGTAGGTGTTTTTATTTATAAATAAATGTAATTTCTTAACCCTAACCCACCTCACTCCTCCAAAATCCTCCTGGCGGTTTTGGAGGATTCTAGAGGATTGAGGATGAATCGTGATTGAATCAAATGAGGGTTCTGGAGGATTGAGGATGAATGGTGATTGAAGCACATGAGGATTTTGGAGGATTGAGGATGAATGGTGAATGAAGCACAAGAGGATTTTGGAGGATTGAGGATGAATGCATTTTGAGGCAGGACTGTCTGATGATTTTGAAGGATTTGGCGTTGGTTATCCTTCATTTAAACACGAGTGCAAAGTTTTGGGATAAGGAGGATTTTGGAGGATTGAGGATGAATGCATTTTGAGGCAGGACTGTCTGACAATTTTGAAAAATTTTGAAAAAAAGAGTTGAAAATTTTTTGAGGATTTTGGAGGATTGAGGATGGTTGTAAGCAACAAGGGCCTAGGGGGTTAGGGTTTTAATGTTCTTATTGTATCACTGATGTGAACAACATTTTTTGGTATTTCAATATAACTGTTGAGTCCAACAAAATGCTAAATTTGTGTGACATATGGACACTATTGTACAGAAATCAGCCAGGGTCAGGAAAACGGCAATCGTGAAGTGTAGGTCCTCTGTATGTTTTGATCAAATTAGAGTCAAAAATTAATTGCTAAAAAATCACCTTAACAATCAAAAGCGGACTTTTCTCACTTCTAATGACACCTATTTTGCAATTTTAAACAGATTCTTGGGGAAGAAATCACGATTTTCCTGCGCGGTTTGTGCCTTGCGATTCAGCGCGCCGTGCATGCTCACGGTACATCGTGCGGTGATCGCCATCTTTATTTTCGGGTCGCGTGTTGTCACCGCGCTGTCATCGTCATTTTACCCCCAAATTTCCGTCAAAAATGAAAACCTTGCCCTCTATCTATGACATACTTGTTTATTGAGAATGTCCCAATTGGTTTGGTCATGTTGGTAGGTCCCTATAATTTTTAAGTGGATTTTGTTCCCTCGTTATATAGGAACCGGGCCCTACACTTCACGATTGCCAGGAAAACGGCAATCGTGACAGACTCGTGTAGTGTATGAGCTCCGTGCGCCACCGAAAGAGGGCGCACTTTTACCTAGCAATGACGTCCCATGGGCGGGACATTTTGCTGGTTGACACGCACCATTCCTCGTGTGTGATGCACGTACACCATGGGATTTGTACAATATACACGCAGTGGCCGCGCTTCGCAGAAAATGTAGTCAGGCAAGATGGCGTCCGTCGATCACCCCCAACTGTGCTTCCTTTGCCAGTGAGGGGGTACTTGTGAACGGAGCGGATAGGGCCCCTGTTTAGTTTCGATCAAATTAGAGTCAAGGTAGCCCCCAGACAGGGCTCTGGAGTGCTCTGAAACGTGCAAAACTAAATCAGGCCCACTTTACTGAGTTTACTCACAGTTTAGTCAGCAAATTTCTCAAAAATTCCACTGGGGCAAAGAAAATGTCCTCAGTATTTCACCAACCAAGTTTGCAGACTCAATTCAATTTTTAAAGGAGACTTTTCTTCAATATTTTGCACATGTATGAGAGGGAAGTCAATTGATTTCAAAATGGGGCTAAAGACTTGACTGGTACATGTCCAACCATGATCCAACTATTTGAAAAGACTGACCTCTTCATTCAGTGTCATTAGTCTGGTGGCTTGACTATGGAGAAATGTGTAGTAAATTGAGACTAGTTCCCGGTTCATACCACATGTTTCTTAAAATCTTTTGGCATGGTTGATTGATGCACTACTGAAGCTGTGTTGGACTGGTTGTTTTAGGTGCCAGTCTATTTTCTTGTATTGCATGTTTTTAATACCTTAAGTTTTGGGACTCTCATACACAATTTTATTGAGAGTCCCAAATTTTCAGACTAGGTAGCCCCATAAATGTGGCCTATTTACTGGACTACCTCCGTAAATAAACAGAGGTAGTCCAGTAAATAGGCCAAATTTATTACTCCTAGAACTAGTATGATGAAATGCATAAGCGAAGTCTCATAGACACAGAACCCCGCAAAATTGTTTGCAGCACGGAACACCAATTAAGTACAAAAACATCCATCAAAACAGAGACATTTCTCACAGAACCGCTGCACAGTTCGCCCCTAAACTTCCTACAATACCTCATGACATATTCACGTTATGTGCGCCTAACAAACATCGCTGGATTCTGTCTGTTTTTAGGCAAAAATGCTGAAAAATATGCCCTTTCCGCACTGAGCTAATCTGACACTTAAAACGTGCACACAGAGATTATGATCGCTCGATGATTTTCGGCTCGCTCGGAGCGTGCCGTGGGGGGGGGGGGGTACAGTACATGCAAACTGATAGTATGCGCATGCGTACAAGTGCAAGTACCGTACCCCCCACGGTGCGCTCCGATCGAGGGAACCGAAAATCATCGATCGATCACAATCTCTGCGTGAACAATTTTCGTGAAATTTCATGTTGAAATTTTGATACGCAAACGTGTGCAAATGAATCTGGAAATTTCACGAAAAATAGACATCTGAAAAAGGCAGCAGTTTCTGATTAGCCTATAGAGGGTGAGTATGCTTCTAAAGCAAAAATAAACTTCAAACTAAGCCTAAATGTGAAAATCCAAATTTGACAAAGTTCAACATGTTTTTGTACATTGGTGGAAGTGTGGCTTTTATTTACGGAGGTAGTCCAGTAAATTGTCCACATTTATGGGGCTACCTTCTCTCAATATGACACTTTTTTGGTAATTATTGAACAGTTTGTTGGGGTAGAAATTACGATTTTCCCATGCGGTTTACGGTTGGTGCTGTTCGATTCGGCGGGCCTTGCGCATTTACGTTACATCATGTTTAAGGAAAGAATTTCGTACTGGGCCACCAAACATCAATTTTCACCTCACCTTGTGATTTCACCCAAGATGAATCCAGGAAGCCTCGCCAATACAATTTTTTTTTTGAAAAATGTGTTTTTAGAGCACATTTTGGATGCACACGATGTGCAGAATTAAGTGGAGGCAGCTTGTCAAATTGAAAGTGTCTGGAAAACTGCGGTACGTTATACGCATGACATCGACAACCATGACAGCGCATGAGCTGGCCAATGATAGTGCAATACGTTATTATGAATGAACATTTAATTTCTCATGAATATTTAGTTTATTTCAGTGGATTCTTCAAATACAAATGTACGTCTAAAAATTTCAGGGCGATACATGCATGAAGTGAATAAGAATGGCACCCACGAGTCACCTTCAAATATCACATAATGAAGTTCAGCATGAAAAAAGACAACACCTAAACATTATCAAAAAGTACAAGCCTTGTCAAAAAAAAAGGTGACATGGCCATGACTTTTTTTTCTTCAAACTGGTGCATGCTATTATTCCTGCTTATAAGTAGAATTGAAGTGCTCATTTATCCGCATAATCACATCTTCCCTCATAATTATATGCAAGATATGGTTTCTGAAATTACAATAATTGTCTTGATTACTAAAGAATGCATTATTATGAAGCCTAACAGAACTCAACCCATCAAACCCCAACGGCATGTTTTGTTGGAATCTGTCAGGATGGGTACTGTACCCCTAAACTGACAGTCTTTTACATTGGGTTGGCACAAATCCAGAAACAAAGTCAGAAATATGTACCGGTATATGCAGTTTCCCATATGGTGTTGGAATTTGCCAGGATGGGTATGGTTCTTAGTTAATCATGCTGGGAGTTAGAGTTAATGGAGGACAGGATCAACTTGTGACATTCACATGATAAGGGTGGAGATATATACCAGTGTTCTCCAACCTGTAAAAATAACCTGGTGCCCCGCCAAGCTTTCTGAGGCACCTGCCAAGCTTAAAAAGTTGCCGCCATGCTTAAAAAGTTGCTCGCCATGCTTTGAAAGAAAAAGGAAAAAAATAATAAAAAAGACAAACAAGTGAGACTACCGTTACCCTCCAGGGTATATTTTGGTCAGAAACTCTGCCAAAAGTAATAACATGCAACACTTGTCAAACTGACAAGCCTGCCCATTGTTACAATCCATCAGATCAAAAGTCTCGAAGCCAAACTGCCTCAGAGTCCCTGGGCACTGATGTATTAAAAAAGATGATGCTGGGCCAGTATTGTACTCAACTGTAAGTGTAACTGTTTTAGAAATGGCCTAAAAGCTGTTTTCCATACATAAATTACATGTTCATCTGCAAATAGCACCCCCTAGCTTATAGAAATGTATGACTGCACAGCAGTCATAGCCCTAGCCCTAGCATATAGCGCCCCCACCCTTCACTTTTTGACGGCGCACGGACCTTTACTTTTCAAAGTTGGAGAACACTGTATACATGTACCTGTATGTCTTTACAGGTGCATACTTACATGCATACATACATCCATACATAATGACCCGTCAGAACGAAACTCAATGATTTTTAAATTGCCATCTGTTGGTGTTAAAGGGAATGTACAATACTTGCTTTTGCTGCAATTTTCAGAAATAAATGGATTTGGAGGATCAGTACAGTATGTTATAGCAAAAATTGTTAAAATGGCCTGTTTCACGTTTTGGGCTTGTAAATGCTGGAAAAACCAAGAAAACCAATCATGTTCTTGTAGTCTGGTTCCCTGACCCCACTTAAGATCGATCAGAGCAATTTATAGACTTTGGGGAATTGTAAGGTCGGAGAATCAGTCTAGAAGGCTTGTTCACCTTCACAGGTGTGTAATCAATTGCCAAGAAAATGTGGAATAACTATAATTAGGAAAAATTAGGAGCACTTTTTGAAAAAAGCCAGTTTTCTCCAATGCTGGTCGGCCAACCACCGTTGGAAAAGTACTGCTTTTCTTGAAAATGTCAGCACACCAGGAGCCACGAGTTTACAGGATGCTTTAGACTGTCATTCCCTAATAATCCAGTAAGATATTTTGTTTTATGATGTTTGCAACTTTAAACCAATAGTAGCTTTTTTGGTGACTCACACATGTGTGGACTTCTTACATTGATTGTGGTAGCAAAGGAAAACAGGAAAAGGATATGATCTCTGAGTTCCTGACTAAAAGCTTGTCTTTTGGAATAGCTCATACAAGCCCGATCATACATTGTTCAGTTATTTCTGGTCTGAAACCACAAAACGAAGGCCTGGAAAAGCTTACAAGCTGGGAGTTTATACACTTTAATTGTCAGAAAGTTTCTGAGGTTGTCGCAGTATGCATTGGTGGCTACAAGTTTCTTGTAATGTGTGTCTTTAATATTGTTTATTTGGGCTTTTGGAAAAATATTTGTAAGATCGTGGGCGTTGCTGGAGTCCTTTCATTTGACCCTTGTGGTACTCAATAATTGTACATCTGGAATTCAACTGTACTCAGCATCATCATGGCATATGTAGAGGGAACATACACTCAACCATTTGTGTCATTTCTCAATGCCATGCCACATTTGAAAAGCAAACGTAGAAACTATGATGATACAGATGAGGAGCTTGGTCTACTACAAGGCAGACGTAAGCTGCATTCCAAACACCACAGATGGCACCCTAGGCTACACTTGCACCCTTTTGCAAGGCATCCAAAGTCAGACTCAAAGCGTGGATATAACAAACTGCGGCATTCATGCCCTGGGAGGATCACGGATGTAAACAGTGTCCATTTCAAACCTGAACATGAGTCAATATTAGAATTACAACCAATCCGAGCTGGCAATGAGCTATCCCTTACAGCTGCTGAGGCCAGTATTGCCTCTCGTACGTTATTTATCAGGACTGACAGTGCAAAAACTGATATAAGTTGTGAACCATACTTCAAGTTGATGTACAAGAGCAGACAGAGAGAGAGTAACAACCGCACAGACTCGGATCAGAACCAGAGTCTCTCACATGCAAGACCAGCTCCCAACGTTCAGAATTATGGGTCATGCACAGATGATGGAGTACCATCAAATGTCACATTTACAAAAGTGGGCAAGAAGTTGGGTAAGATTAATAATTGTAAACTGCCTGCAAATCCACAGATGTATGGCAGGTATCGGCAGGAATTGAGTCAATTTGCTAAGACTGAGGCAGCTAGACAGAAGGAGGAGCAGAAACGACAGAAGCAGCTGGATGATGAGTTCAGACAGTACAGGGGAACCTGCTGCTATACAGTCAAATGTAAGTACTGATACATACAGTGTACATGACTTATATAAGGTACATGTAACCTCCTTCTTGAACATGTTCCATTAGGAATAGTGCGATACAGTCCAACAAATTTACGTCAGAAAAAGTGTCTTTCCGTCTGCAACTATTCAGTCCATTTTGTGTTCAGTCGTGGTTAGACCTGCACATGTATATGTACAGTTTAGAATAGGTCTGGACATGCAGTGGACGTAAAACAGACAGAAATTGTACATGGAAAACTTGATGAAGACTGCTAATATACGTGTACATGGCTGTGCACATGTACATGTAAGGCTGAATGATTCAGTTGATACAGGGTGAGTCAAAAAAAGCGGAACCCAAACCCCAAAAATTATATTTCATATTTAAAAAAATATGTAGCTCCAAAAGTAATTATGACTGGAAAGCCAATTTCATAAGCCTCTTTTGATTGAAAAAATTACTGAAATTGGTCAATCCGTTAAAAAAAATCACCATTTAAACACTGACCCTAAAACCCGTCTCGTCCAAAAAATGCGATTTCAACAATTGTTGTCACAATTCGCCAGCGATGAAATCTTAGTTTAAACGTTAACAATATGCAACAAAGTCCTTTTGAAGGCCCGTCTTTAAAGTAGTAGATTTTATAAATCATATTGTTTGCCTAACCAGGGTTGTTAATCAAAATATTGTGTGCTACAGTTGGTGACGGTTGTTGAAACAAGTATGCTGTGTCATTTTCTTTGTTGTTCCAAACAGTCAAAACACGCAATAAATTGATTTTTTGGACAAGACAGGTTTTAGGGTCATTGCGTTTAAATGGTGGTATTCTTTGAACTGATTGAGCAATTTCAGTAATTTTTTCATCTAAAAGTAACTTTTGAAATTGGCTTTCCAGTCATTATTATTTTTGGTGCTACATATTTTTTTAAATATGAAAAACATTTTTGGGGGTTTGGGTTCTGCTTTTTTTTTACTTGCCCTGTAGAACAGCAGTTACATGTATACATGTAGTATTCATGGTATTCTGGACATTTCTACTTTTGTTAATTTCTCTGAGTTCAACCAAAGACATATGGAATAGATGGTTAATGCTTAACTCGTTGTTTAGTTTTCTGTTTAGTCTGGAGCTGTAATGTTTGTTGAGGTTGGGGTTGCATCAACGCATGGTTCACGCTTTATCCATAAGTAATTGGCATAATCAGTGACATTCTACTTTATTCATCACTCATCAGTGATTTGCGTGACATGTTTCAATCATTTGACATGTGTTGAATGTTTATAAATCTCTGGTTTGTTCCAGCTAATCTGATCTGGTTCCGTGACTTTGTCTTCAGTAAGATAGGGGAAGATTGGATCTTTCTAGCCCTACTTGGCATCATTATGGCACTGCTATCATTTGCTATGGACTATGCCATTGCTAAATTCCAAACAGGTAAACCTTCCCCCCCCCCATATTTTTTCTTTTTCTATTTGCAAATAAGAATGGTTTTTGTACCAGGCTTTGCAGTGCGTTGACAGATGGATGCTTGGGGATATATACTTGTTATGAGGTGTCCCTTTAAATTTGTGAGGAAAAAAAATTAACAAGAAACAATTTCAGTGAATGACATGTTTCATGTTGTGTACATGTGTGTGGATGTATTGGTACTTTTTGTTGATACTTTTATGTTTTAGCTTTAATGCCAACCTTCCATGACTGTTTAGCCTAATTTTGCACAATGTTGGCTTCTGATAGAATTGGGAAGGTTCCTAGTGCATACAATGTACATGTGCACTATTATCAAGTTAATCGTCATTTCCTACCTAGCAATGGTCATCTATATTTTCACCACAGAGGGGACTCATAATTCTCACCCTGAGATATGACACCAATCACAAAGCTTCTTTTGTTTACAAAGTGTAGTAGGTCTTATTTTTATTTTTTCCCCCTGTTTCTTTTGACAGCTCAAGTCCAGCTCTTTACAGTACTGAAGGGCTCTCCATTTGTACAGTACTTTGCCTGGACTGGCTTTCCTATCGTCTTCATCATTTTCTCCACAGGATTTGTGCATCTGGTATCACCAAATGCCATAGGTAAGATATGAATTGTCAATCTCTAAATTTGACGATTAGATTTTGTGTTATTGGTGTCTTCTGCAATACGATTGTCAGTCAACACACATTGAAATGATGACTGTGTGGACTTGATGCATAATTACTACCTTATTGACTGAGACATGACAGAAAGTTGAATGCACCTAGAGGCAAGCTCCTCGGCACAGGTTTGTGCACATTATTTTTACAGACTGCTTTCTGTGACCATCAGTGAAATATGAGTTGTTAGATGAGTTGAGGTGTAATGGACTTCTTGCTCTGCCTCGGGCTGTGCCCATTAAGGCTGAAACGATATACCGGTGCATCGCGATACATTCGTTCAAGATGCGATAACATATCGACCGGTACGAATGTTTGATATATCGATATTATTAATAATAATATAATAAATAACAGCGGCAGCGCACCGAAACAAAATTGCAAGCAACTGCGATGCATGAGAAGCACGAAATGTAAAAATAATAATGCGAAGAGTTGAAGTCTCACCTTTCCGAGCGCACGCACGTGAAAAGTTCATGCCGATTTTCCTGTGTATTTAATGTACTGGTACAAGAAAGAGATGTGTTGCTGAAATGAATTATCAATTAATAAAGTTATTAACAAACCAAAACCAAAACCGAGCGGTAAAAAGTACGGTGAAAGCTGTCTTAGACGCTTGCGACCAGCCGTACGAGATACCATGGAGGATTCCTCCATCGTGATACTAGTGCAGCTGCTGCCATGCAGCATGCTTAATTCCCCAGCGGACCACACCTTTGTGGTAATGAAGGGGTGGTGTTCTTTCTTGGGAACAATAATTACCAATATTTCCGCTGATTAAAAAAAGAAAAATGACGACTAATACTTGTTATGGTGTTTGAAATATTTCTTTATTAGATAATAAGTTGTTCAACGTCACAATATTTATTTTTTCCTGAAATGTATTCAAGAAACGATGTAAAACTAAAAAAGGGGACTGAATCACCCCTTGCGAAATTAATGGATTCGCCCATGAAAATGTCAGCATCGTTTCCTACGGCGCTACAGGACAAGATCTTTGGTGTTTTGAAGAAAGTTACGATCGAAACTTGAACTTTCAACGTAACTACTCGCTAGTAATCACACAAATCTGATAAGTTTTGAGGTAAAACGGGACCTGTTTAGTCTTAGGTCAAAACAAATCAGCAACTGTTTCCACAAAAGCAAGATTTGTAACGCTCCAGTCAGACAACACACGGTGGGTTGCATACTCTCTCACGTCACGTGCAGCGGGAAAATGTTGTCATTCCCCGGCGCATGCTGCCGGGCCATGCATTAACTTTTAAGGCCGGGGACCGGACGGGGCAGCCGGCAGCAATTCCCGTAGTTTATTTCTCATCATCAATTTCCATATTTGTTTGTTAGAGTATCGATTGTAAATGATTTGATATAACTTTTGTGGCCCTTTTTATAGCTCTGTAGTGTAAATGGAACTGGTTCAGAGCATTTTGACTAGAATTTGGAGGCCTTACAAAATTGAAACCGCTGTGGTCGGTGCGGCTTATACGCCGCGCGGCTTACATGTATATTTCGAAAATTACGGTAGTACCTTACTGTATTTGTGTATTATCAGAAACGAGTAGAGACAGATTAAAGAGGACCTAGACCCTGATTAAGTTCATCTGTTATGATTTTATTTATTTTTTTATACCAAGATGTATCGCGATATATATCGTATCGTTTGATATGTATCGTGATACATATCGTATCGTGACACAGGCGTATCGTTTCAGTTGCCCATGTAGATAGGCAGATCTTGTGTGTTTAATGTTATCAACCTGTAAATCTTGTTTTTTTGGTTGACAACCCACCTGTAGGCTCTGGAATACCAGAGATGAAGACCATTCTGAGAGGAGTAGTGCTGAAGGAATACCTGTCATTCCGTACCCTGATATCTAAGGTTATTGGAGTGGCCACATCACTTGGAAGTGGCCTGCCCATCGGAAAAGAAGTATTTATATTTCACTGTTCCTTCTTAAGTGTTAATTTGCCATTTTTACCCAAGCACTACATAGATTTAGTTTTCAAGTCCTCCAGTGCAGAGTATTCTGCCCAATACTTAACCGAATGTTTTTTCCTTGACTCCAAAGAATGAATGCATTGCTTAAATGCTGTTTACTCCTATATATGTCACCATGTACAGAGAAAATACTTGGCAATGAGATGGAGGTTAAAAAATGTGAAACTGAAAAATATCTACTTTTAAATCAAACATGTAACTGCCAAGTATGTTGCTTGATTGAATCATAGCACGATGACAGAGCAACTCCCTTGATATTGTGAAAAACAATGTAGTTGCCTGTCAGGAATAAGGAATCTACTACATGTACTTTTATCTGATTATCTGTGAGTGATCCCAAGTTGCTATTTCCCGGGTTTGCAGCATTGCTAATGTTGCTTGCATTGTGACTTTGGTTGTGTTCCTGGCTGCATATTGGGTTTTTTTGTTGGCCTCTAACTAGCATTTTCAAACCCCTCTCCAGTCAATTTCTTTGTTCAACCTTAAAATAATTAATGCACCTGGTCAGATTCCGTACACAGTTTCTTTAAAAATATGTTTTCTAATTGTTACTGTTCTTATGTTATTCCCTACAGGGCCCCTTTGTGCACATTGCCAGTATTGTATCCACCATCCTCAGCAAGCTCATTGTAACATTCAAGGGCATCTTTGAGGTAACAACTTTAATCACATTCAGGAAATGTGCTTTCAGTGGCATCTATTCAAGACTTTCTAATTGGACCCCTATTATCTAGGATGCATTTTCAATCCTCCAAGATCTTAATGTTGATGTCCAGTGGAATAGTTTGTTCAGTTTTAAAAGAATATGAATTTCAACTCTTTCAACAAGTGAATGTCTGTCACCATCCGTTCTCCATCATCAAACATTAAACTGGAAAGAATTAAAGGGAATATACATCATTGGCTTTTGCTGTAATTTTCAGAAATGAACTATTTGAGGGGTTAGTATAATAGATCAAATATTGTTACACTGACATGTTTCAAATTTTGTGTTCGAAAATGCTGGAAAATCCAAGAAAAACAAAACTGTTCAAGTAGTCTGGTTCCCCAGACTCCACTAAATATAAAATAGATCAATTTACAGATGCCGGGAAATTGTAAGGTAAGGGTACCAGTCTAGCTGACCCGTTCATGAACATGTAACCAATAGCGAACAGAATTTGGACTGAATTAATGGTGAATTTGGAGCAGTAGTTGAAAAATAGTTAGGTTTTTCCAACGGTGGTCGGCCGACCACCGCTGGAAATTTTTACAAAAATACCATTTTCTTGAAAATGACTTCACACCAGGTGCCCATAAGTTTACAGGATGCTTTAGACTGTTATTTACCAACATCCTATTAAGGTATTTCATAAAAACTTGGCAGTTTTATTTTTCGATGTTTGCAAATGTTGTATATTCCCTTCAAGGTGTCACCTCAATCCTCCAAGAATCCATTTCCAACTTTCATAGCCATCCAACCTCAATACACAACTTAATCATCATGTGTCCCCCAATATTCCACAATCAGCTGCAATTATGAATTAATCAAGTGATTAGTTCTTCAACGTTACTTCCCTAATTACGAAATTAGTTTCCCTAGCCAGCTAGTCAAGTTCTCCTCTGGAATCCTGAAGCCCCTCGACGAAAAGGTTGTCCAAACATGACCCTGAAAACATCCATCGAGCTAGAAACTGGTCTGAGTGGTCCGTCTCTTTCCAACACTATGCTCGACAGGGGCATTTGGGCCCAACTCATCAAGTCATCATGAAAATGAATGAATGAAGAAGAAGAAGTTCCCCTTAAATCCTACTCATAAAGCATAAATTTGTTTTTCTGATCCAAAATATTCCAAGTATGTATATCATCTATTGAGGCAGAGTATTGCTGTAACATTCCCATTTCAGAATGAATCCAGGAACAGTGAGATGCTAGCAGCAGCCTGTGCTGTGGGTGTTTCCTGCAACTTTGCTGCCCCCATCGGTGGTGTGCTGTTCAGCATTGAAGTCACATCCACATATTTTGCTGTGCGGAATTACTGGCGGGGTTTCTTTGGTGCTGTATGTGGGGCATTTGTCTTCAGACTGTTGGCTGTTTGGAACAAAGATGAAGGTATGTATGCCCTTAGCCCAGGTGGACTCCCTTTCCTCCCTACGTAACGGAGGGAGTCCAGGGTATGAAGTGCTCAAAACCGGGCGAAAAAATTTATGACCAATATTTTCAATATTTTTACCTTGATGGAGAAGCCAATTTTTACGTCGTAGTATTCTATGTGTCCTTATCTATTGGGCCGCTGGGTTCAGGAATTCCATATGTGATGCTGACCGACCTTAATCAGGAAAATAAACTCTAAAGCAACGTTAAACTTGTATGTGTTTGTAGACTCTTTTCATCAGTTTCTCACCGCCGAGTCTATTCTAGTCGTACATGACGTACGTCCGTGCAGCGTGTAGTCTGGTTCCCTAGACCTGACAATTATTCTCGGCGCTCATATCACGTTTGGTCTGGGAGCCAGACTATGCAGCGTGAATATGCAATGCGCACGCGCGATTTGCTTAGTAACCACCCTCATACGCACGCGCACTTACTTGAAGGCGCGGTCGCTAATCCAATGACCGAGCGTGTTTTAGTACCAGTTACCAGAAACATGTTTCGGCTTTGGTCATTGGTTGAGCGTTTTCGTGACGTTGGTTGGCTGGAGTGAGTCACTGTTCCAACCAAAACTAAACAAATGAGGGCGCGTGCGTGTGCGCTTTTGTGCGCACGTACATGACGTACGACTCGGGAATAAAACTGATGAAAAGAGACTACAAACACGTACAAGTTTAACGTTGCTTTAGAGTTTATTTTCCTGATTAATGTCGGTCAGCATCACATATGGAATTCCTGAACCCCTGGATCTATAGAGAAGGACACATAGAAAATGTAGACGTGAAATAAGCTTCTGTAACGAGGTAAAACGTAACAAAAATCTGGTCCAAATTTTGGGTGGTCTTATGTAGAGAATTCTCATCCTGGACGTCAGTCGTAATGCAATGAAGACTTCGTCCAACCTGGGCTATGTATGCCCTGTACTTTGAGAGAATGTTAGTATCAGCTGATCCAGTCTTTCCACACAGATTTTGATTACATACAGGGTGAGTAAAAAAAAAATGTGTAACCCAAACCCCCAAAAATATATTTCATATTTAAAAAAATATGTAGCACCAAAAATAATAATGGCTGGAAAGCTAATTTCATAAGCTACTTTTAGATGGAAAAATTACTGAAATTGCTCAATCCGTTCATAGAATATACCATTTAAACGCAATGACACTAAAACCTGTTTCAACCAAAAAAAGCAGTTTATTGTGTATTCTGACTGTTTGAAGCACCAAAGAAAATGACACAGAATACTTGTAGAACACAATATCGTTGTTAACAACCCTGGTTAGGCAAACAATATGATTTATAAAATCCATTTTTTTTAAAAGACGGGCCTTCAAAAGGACTTTGTTGAATATTTTTAACTTTTAAACCGAGGTTTTATCGCTCGTGTGCTTGAAGACAATTGTGACGAGGATTCTTGAAATCACATGTTTGGACGAAAGAGGTTTTAGGGCCATGGTGTTTAAATGGTGGTATAATTTGAACGGATTGAGCAATTTCTGTAATTTTTTCATCTAAAAGTAGCTTATGAAATGGGCTTTCCAGTCATTATTAGGTTTGGTGCTACCAAACAAAAGAGGGACAATAGGACATCCACGATCGACGGTGAACACACGTTTGTGTGTGTGTACATGTTCATCTTTTCAAACTGTGGACAAAAAATACCAGAGAACAAAAGAGAACAATTATTTCCATGTAGGCCTTATGCTCAAAGCATTATATGCTCAAAGGATTTGCCTAGATAAGAAATGTCTCGCTTAAGACTGAAAATATCCAGTCAGTTTGCTTAAATTACATACAATGACTTCCCAACAGAAAAGCAAAAAAACAAAAATGTATTCCGGTATCATAGGCATCAATACATTACATAGATAACCAGGAAATAGTAATGATGTCAATGAACATTCCATGTTATCCAGGTAAGTTGATGTTAATAGAGCGGTGTTATGTCATGGGAGCAGTCATGGTTGTGGGGCATTTGTGTTTTTAGACAATGCTTTTCTTGTTTTAGATATGAAATAATAACTTTTGAGATTTGGGTTCTGCTTTTTTTTACTTGTTCTGTATGTTGATTATTTGTAGTTATCAACTGTATTATCAACAGGTACATCAGCAATATTACTGTATACCACAGTACAGATGATAGAATGTATTCAGAGACAGGGTGCATTGAGGTAATTGAAATGCTTCGCAGTAAAGCTCCAGCAAATAGAAAGGTTTGTCTGTATATTGTCTTGTCAATTTAAACTAAATCGTTTTTGTTTTTACCAGAAACAATCACCGCCCTATTCAAGACAACTTTCAGAGTGGACTTCCCCTTTGACCCACAGGAGTTGATAGCCTTTGCTTTCATTGGGTAAGAGTCACAATATATCCTACTCTTGTTGTCTTCCAACTTGGTTCATACTTACGAAGTTAATAGTTGTACTTATGTAATGCAATGCAAACTATTGACTGCTGTGTGTGTTTCCTTTCAGCATTGTGTGTGGATTTGGTGGGGCCCTGTTTGTCTTTGTCCACAGACGCATTGTAGACTTCAACAGAACACACAAGAGAGTCAGTGCTTTCCTCATGAAAAAGTAAGTTCGGTTAAGTATTTGCTGAAAACTGTCATTAATCTTCTAATTTTTAGAAAGTTACAAAGATTCATGAATGAACATGACTGTTCAAGCAAAAAGTAGCAACAAGTATGTCTGGATAGTGAACGTGATTGAGTTTGTGTTTTCCAGCATCCCCATGTAGTGGTGCCAAGCAGCATAGCTAGGCTTTTGTGCTTAATATGCAGAAGTGGGTACTGTGCCCACTGGATTGTAGTTGTAGTGGAACTCTTTTTATATCATTAGTCTTCATGTGTTCAGTGTTTCGAAGTAATGAGTTAAAGGTAGAGTACAGTAAACTCTGACTAAACCGACACTCTCGGGACCTGAGAATTTGTGACGGCTTACGCGAATGCCGATATCTGCTGTAAGTCGTCATTTTGCCGACTTACATGAATGGTCTTTTACACACATGATTCATTGCAATTGCCTTCGATTTACCCTGGATTATCTCCTTAATGCTTGAGTTTAATCCAGCAAATTAATCCTCGAATTGTATCATCACGTTTGGGGTATTGATAGTGGAGACCACGATACATATGTACATGCACAGGAATGAATTAAATGCGTTCGTGGTCCGGTATATACCATGCACGCATTGACTGCAGCAGTAGTCATTCAATAAGACGACCCCCAAAATGGACAGAGCGCATGGGTACAGCTTAGAGGGGGTACTGGTATTGATATGCTCACGATGCATATGCGATGTATGCAGTAGGACACCCTTTTTCGACACCGATGCATGCGGTGATCACTCGACACTTTGCCAACCGCAGTACAGGAAGTCGATGCCAATGTGCGACTTGTTGAATGCTGACTTACACAAAGGATTTGGTAATGCTTTTTATGGAAAGAGGACCAAGAGTAACACGACGACTTGAGCGAATTGGCGACTTATAAAAGCCGACTTTGAAATAAAAAAATTCAATGGATATGCATTACGGACGATTGGGACTTTAGTCAGACGGCCGACTTGAGCGATTTGACGAGTTGTATGATGTCGTTTTAGCCGGAGCTTACTGTATATCATTTGCAGCAATCCAAAAAGTAACTGACAAAATTATTGTTCAAAAGCATACTTGGTTTAAAGATAGTAATGGCACTAAACTCCCTGTGAAATTATTCCTTCTGGCATACTGTCATTTTGAAGAAAACAATAAAAGGTCATTTCTAAAGATGAGTCAAGTGACACATTTTTGGAAATTTCTGTTAGTAGTTGGTTTGTAATTAATTTGTCAAATCCGTGAATGGGTGCATGCCAGTGTTGACGGGACGCACACGCGTGCGGTTGCTGTTATTTATTGGTTCAGTGCGTGACTTTGCGTGGCTGCATTCGGCTAAATGCTGATTTGGGGTGTAATTCAAAAAATGACTCGGCAACTTTTTAATTGAAATCGAGATCCTAGAATATTTTTTTCTCAAAATATACAGTATTCACAGAGCTAAAACTTCATCAGGTTAGTTGTTAAGTACCAGTCTCTAGATTTTCAGCACTTTTGTTGCTTCAAACAAAAAAGTCACAAATGACAAATGATCTACCCTACCTTTAAGAGAAACACGTCTGATCTTTGTAATAATGCAGATTATTTGGTGAAGTTGTTGGTCAATGTTGTTTGACCAGGTGTGATTATATCATGCTCTTTGTTCCTACAGTCGTTTCCTGTACCCATTTCTGGTATCACTGGTCATTTCTTCCATTACATTCCCTCTGGGTCTGGGGCAATTCATGGCAGGAGAGGTATGTTTACAGTTCATTATTGACCACTGCTTAAAATGTGAAGTCAGCTCTTGACATGAAATTGCAACTAAAACAAAAGCAAAACATGGGGCACATTGTATGTTATTCAAACAGCTTGACACCAAAGCTTACTCAGTTTTTAAGTAGAGGTCAGGTGAAACACTTGTTTTGCTCTGAAATGGAATTTCACATTACTATTAAAATCTTTGAAGCAATGTTGGAATGACAATTCAAAGTTAAAATCTTCATTAAATAAAAAAAAATCTGCATTTCAAAGATGGAAAATAATCATCAGCCCTTCAACCCATAAACACATGAACTACCTTGTATTACATTGTATTTATTCCCTGGTGAATCCGTAAAGCCATACAGGTTGGGGAAGTTCCTGGAGTATATGAGTTACATGGCTTTGTAGTAAATATTGATTAGCATGACATCCTGCCTGCCATGCACTCATTGTTTTCATGTTACGTTATGTGTGGCAGTTGACACAGAAGCAGCAAATTGATGAGCTATTTAGCAACACAACGCTGGGTAATGATCCATCAGCTACCATAGATGAAGAGAACAAGTACAAGCCATGGCACCGTCCTAATGTCTTCGTTACTCTGGGTGTCTTCATTGTCATGCAGGTAAGTGGCCTCAGGAAGTCTTTGCCTGCTTGGGCACAAGGTTGATCTAATATATGTCAGTTGCATTCAGCCAATGCATGCTTACTAAGTGTGAACATGTATATTACTTATAACTAAATGGTCTGGCTCGCAGTTTGACGTAAGGAGGTAATGAATGTGATGTCTTGAAAACTCTGTGAATTGAAACGAAAACCGTGACTGTTGAGCCATTGTTTAAGTTTAAGGTCACCTGGTTCTCAGAAAGGTCTAACAACTTAATTTCCATCAGATTGTAGCGTTGCAATACAGTATACTGATGCATAACAGTATACTGATGCTAAACAGTTGTTAATGAGAGACACTGTAATAGTAATGCTATTGTCCAGCTACACTAAGGTGCCTGCATTCCTCTCACATTGAATTGAGTTGATTTAAATGTTATCTCGTGGTTAAAAGATCAGACTTCATGCGAGTGACTGTTGCAATTGTTGAACAAAATATTGAAAGCCCAAGTTTACATGACATGTATGCCATTAAAAGTAAAATGTGATGGATTTATTGGTGACTGTGATGGGCAGTTAAGCCAGGAAGCCTTGTGCACTAATGCCCAGGTGTATTGCACTCACACAAAGCTGACATAGAGTGGTACATGCAATTGAAATTGGTACCACACATACTCAAAATGCACAATTCACTCACACATGCATCCAGTGTGTCCGTCAGCTTACATGACCATAGTGAATGTCATTCTTGATTCCTTGTGCTCTGCCATCCTAGTTCTGGATGACGGCCCTGGCAGTGACTCTGCCTGTACCTGCTGGGGTATTCATTCCTGTCTTCACATTAGGAGCAGCATTTGGTAGGCTGGTTGGGGAGTGTATGGCAGCATGGTTCCCTCAGGGTATCCACACATCCGATGCTGTCATCAATAAAGTCATACCAGGAGGATATGCTGTAGTTGGTAAGATCTAGACTGCAGTATAACTAACTATTATTGTTTAGTTTGAATTTTTAAAAGTAACTCAATTCTTTCAAGAATTTGAAGGCATGAAGGTTCACTAAACTGCTAAACATTCTTTTTTCAAGTGAACATTGTATGATGAGAATGTGAAAGTAGAAATGTTTGCCAATCCTTGTGAAAATTAAATTTTGTTAAAGAGAGCTACATGTATTAGCCCTATGGAAGCACAGTGTAAATTATATAGAATCTTATTGAATTGGACATGGTCAGGGCTACAAGAAAGAGCCATCAAACACAAATATCTTTGTCGGAGAAAGATACATGTTTGTCAAAACCTGCACAAAAATAGGAATGATTGAATTTAGCACTCCTTAAAATTGAAATTGTGAATGTTGTCGCGTAAGTGCAACAAGGTCGTATTTCCTAAAATGGCATAAATGCAAACGCAAGTTTTAGAATGTCAAGAGGTCGTATCTCGCTTAAAATAACCGGGATGTACACGCAAAGTCAGTGGACGTCGAGATACGACGTTGTTGAATGGAGCGTATTCGCGCGGGATTTGACTTTGTTGCAGAATTGAGTTACAACCTTGTTGTACTGACACGACGATGTTCTCTTCACCTTCGGACTTGTAGGTGCAGCAGCATTATCAGGCAGTGTGACTCATACCATCTCCACGTCTGTCATTGTCTTTGAGTTGACTGGGCAAATCACACACATCTTACCTGTCATGGTAAGTTACTTCCCTCTGCATACACTCTCAAGTTCATACACCTTGGTATTGTCTTACAGGAACACAACTCATTCTTGTTGAAAACATCAATATTCTAAGTGTTCTCTCAGCTACATTGAGCTATTGCTGTGTGAATTTACTCACTTGGGGCAATCATTCCATATGTGAGCATTTGACGTTTGTAGTCTTCAGCACGTTAGTAACAGTTGTTCCAATTGAAACCAGACCTCAGTATTCTAAGTGGAACTTTCCAATCATTCTGATTGTTGATAAACTGCGTTAAAATTTGCAAAACCTGAGCAATAGTCTGGGTTCAACCCACAGTACCATTCCAGAGTTTTTTTGAATGAGTCTGTAATTGGGTAATAGTTCATTGGTTTTCTTGTGTGCCTTAAAACTCTTCACTTTTCAAAGCATCCTTTATTATTCAAGACATATGCTTTCCCAGTTTCCTATCAAGATTAAGAGAACCCAATAAATTCAACATAGTCATACATTGTGCCAAACTGATGATAAAGGTTATCCTCTCAAATGTCACGAGACCTGATCAATCATAGAATTTCTTTTCTTGTCTAACACTGCAGTTAAGTAATTTGTCAGTGAATTTTAATTGATTGTTTTGTTGTGCTTACACTGGTCTTTTTATAGGTTTTTTTAGACAATTGTTAAGTCCTCGCACAACACGTTTCTGTCCTAAGTTATGATATTGAGTTCTGTGTCACTGTGGATGAATCTGAATCATTAAATTCCAAGCTCATTTCCTGCGTAATGTTTTACCTCTGTTCTTAAATTAAGGATATTTTTCTTTGTGAAGGGAACATTCACCAGAAGATTCAAGACAAAACACATTGTGGCAGTTACACCAGGGTCTGACAATGACAATGTCCTGACTAAGAACTAAGAAACGTTGTGGCCAGCAAATCTAACTTAAACCACTTGATTCAAGACCAAAGTGTGAATATGTGGGTCCTGCTAAATCTCAGTGTGTATTTTGCTGCTGTACACGTCTGTGCTGTTCCTCTTGTATCTCACCAGATGGCAGTGTTGATAGCCAATGCCATAGCCCAGTTACTACAGCCATCATTCTATGACAGTATCATCCAAATCAAGAAACTGCCATACCTACCGGATATCAGCCATGCTGGCTCCAAGTAAGTGTATGCCACCTTGATCATCAGTAGAAAGATAAACATACACAATAACCTCCAGTGAAGTTTTGCATCGCAATTTGAAAATTTGCATCACAATACTCGGCCTCAGACACTATAAGTCCAAATTTATAAAAAACAAATCTTGCAGTTGTCAAAAATCCTGCTTTAAAACACAGACAAATGTCTTCTGTATATTCAGCAATTTATCATCTTTCAATCTACTTTGTGTTGCACACTGATGCGTAGTGCATGATACATGTATCGGGTATATCTATGTCATGAATACATGTAGCGAATAGAGAGTTACATACGACGTCGCAAGACTACACAAACTGATCACCTACCGTAATTTCCTGCGGATAAGACGCGTCTTATCTGACTTTCTAGACCACAAAAACATCGCTGCGCCTTATCTACAGGTGCGCCTTATCTGGTGTCGCTTGAGTTCAAAGTGACGGTCTTTGTGTGAAGAATTCTTTCAATGCCGCAATCAATAATGCGGTCAACCGAGGCTCAACTCTCCAGACATTGTGACCGTATTTTTATTCCAACAATGCCGCGATGTGTTGATCCCCCATGATCGTGCTTTCCTTCCAACAATGCCGCAATGCGTTGATCCCCCTTAGTGATCGTGCTTTCGTTCCAACAATGCCGTCATACAAACGTTTTTCTTTGTGGCCGTTTTTTCATTCCGAAAATGCTGCAATCAGAATTACTTAAACGTTTGGAAATCGCATTCACTCAAGTTCTATTGTGTGAACGTTGAGGGTGTTTATTGTACAGGATATCTTCGAAGTCTGCAAGCCTGAAGATCAAGATGAAAACAGTGCGAGTTGGTAAAAGCGGCTCAGGAAAGCGTACTTCCGGCCCGAGCGCCATGTTATGCATACAGAGACCGCGCGAACCTCAGTGCACGTGTGGCCGAACATTTTGTAGAAACACGCTGCGGTGTATCATCAAGTCCGAGCGGTAAAATCTCGTTAAAATATATATTTCAACGGACAAATACATACACAGAGAAGAGAGATCACGTTCTGAGAATTAATTTGCGGAAATTCTCTTTCTCCACCGATGTATGTTATTTTCTACGATCCAAATTCGTCCTGATACGCTACTGTAGTCATGCACGGAACATCATGGTCCGGTACCGTATGTAGGCCGTAGTCACTGGTTCCTGGCCCACATCATAGCTTCGATTCTGTAAGCATGCGATGGGAACCAACGAATACTGATGGCACTGCTGCCGCACGGAATATCGTACAGCGGCATGGCTTCGACGACGTGCATCACAAATGCGTCAGAATTACAGGCCTTTTCGTCAAGATTTAGCGTGTCAAGATGAAATAATATCGTGTAAACGATTATGTTGTGCATGCAAATGGCGTGTGTAATATTACTGTGCGTATCGGCGGCTGAAAATGTTATCCTCATTTTGTAATTTGTTTTCTGTGTACGGTGAGTAATTATACTGACACTGTGACAGCTCGGTTACTTCTCCCACGCGGTCTGGGTAAATTTTCCCGTGTCGAAAGTCCAAGTGCGGACAGTGGTCACATTTGACCATTTCTCATTTTACTATCGTCTCGGTAAAACCTTCCAAAAAAAAGTCCAGTGCGGACACGGCTTAATTCATCCTCCGAATAGTGTGATCGTTCTAAGGCAACACAATGGCCCCTTTGTGGCGATGTACCGACACCGGGTGACGCCTGGTGTTCTTCTGTGTGCGGTCAAACATGCGTCTTATGCGGCGGTGCGCCTTATCTGTTGGCGTTTGAATTTTTTTTGGGTGATTTTAGGGACCTGCGTCTTATCCGCCGCGCGCCTTATCCGCAGGAAATTACGGTATTTGGCGTGCTATCACCAATCTTGCATGTGAAGTGTATCCGTTTGCTTGCAATTTTCTCAAATACCGTTGCTTGCAATTTTCACCAATCAGAGTTATTATTTGTAATGTACACTTGCCACTACCTGTTAAAATACATTATTACCATCAAGACCAATCCATTAGATGGCAAGTGCACATCTGACTGATTGGCTTTGATGATTTCCTGCTTAACGTGTGTTTGATTTCAGTCTGTACATAGCGGTTGTGTCCATGATGTAACCATGTGTGTTTGTATGCAGGACCTATGAGATATTTGTGGAGGATATCATGGTACGTTATGTCAAGTTCATCTCCTGGCTTTCCACCTATGCTGACCTGAAGGAACTGCTGGATACTTCTCCTAAACTCCAGTCTTTCCCATTGGTAGATGCTCCTGGTAAGTCCAGTGTTCCATTTGTTTATCTCTCCACCTTTCTTGTCCCTCCTCCATAGATCTATTCTTACTTTCAAACTCCTTTGTTTCCAACCCCCTCATGTTGTCCCCTATCATCACACCCCACTCTCCCCTTTGTTCTTGTAATGTTTGTTTAGCCACCCTGCATGCCCTACCTTGTATGCATTTCTTTTCAGGTAAACTTGTGGGTCTCTTCAAAGTCTGATACTGTCCCCATGTCATTTTGCCTTGGAGACATTATGACTGTGTATTTCAGATCAGTCCGGATTAAGCAGTTTGCCGCAGATTGCATTTCAATTATCCCGCAATTTGTTTATCACTTGTGAATTTATTCATTTCTTTGGTTGAATGTGTTGGGTATGAACCTGGGTTACTGGCTTAAAGATATAGTCCATCATTTGTAATTTGTGCATTTTGTTCGTTTGAAGCAACAAAAGTGCTCAAAATATAAAGAAGGGTACTGAACAACTAACCTGATGAAGTTTCAGCTCAGCTTCAGCTGTATATTCCAAGAAAAACAGCATTCTAGGATCTCAATTTCAAATCAAAAGTTGCTGAATCATGTTTTGAATTGGGCCTAAATTCAGCGTCTGAGACACGTTCTCACTCAGCCGATTGCAGCTACGCGATGTTGCGCACTAATTTTAAGTTCTATATGACTGATCCAACGAATTATAGCAACAGCGCGTGCGTGTGTGTTGTGCCAATACTTGCGCGCGCTTCGTCGAATAACAAAACGAACTACTAATTTAAATTTCCCACGGTGCGTCTTAAGAAGCACCGTTGGAAATGTCTTCTTTCGTTGATTACTTCAAAATGACAGCTTGCCAGAAAGAATAATTTCACAGGGAGTTTAGTTCCCCTACTATCTTACAACCAAGTATGTTTTTCAACAATAATTACGCCAGTTACTTTTCGGATGGCTGCAAATGATGGACTATAGCTTGAATACTTGGAGCTTGTGAGCCGGAATTTTGAATGACAAGACTAACTTATTTACTGATTGGCTGCCGCTCTGTTGTATATTTATTATCTTCAAACCTCATGCCTAGAAATGTTAGCTAAGTCCAGAGCACTTGATTCCTCATTTCATTCTCTCTTGTCTGATTGCCAGAGTCCATGATATTACTTGGTTCAGTGCAGCGTAGTGAGCTGGAATGCATGTTGGAGAAGAAGGTTGGGTTAGCTCGTCGTTTGGTGGTTGTAGCTGATAGGAAGAGATCTCAAGGACAGAGCCAGCCAGGTCCATCAGATCGCTTCTCTGTTGTCTCCTTCAATGCCAAGGCAGGTGCAACCTTAATAGGCTCTTCATATTTAGCAATTGTTGACCGCTGTGATGTGGGATCTGACGTTTTTAACACTCGTTGATAACTGAAGGTTTTGATGTCCTGCTGAATATGAGACTGAACGTTTGATGTTGCAGTTCTCATGGCACAAAGCTAGCGTGCACAGTATCCAAGCACACAATATAACAAGGTATTTGATTGCCCTATGATGATTGGGTTATATGGATAATAGCAATTCCAACCTGTTATCTTTTACTAGGTAGGTCATGAGAAAGTTTGATTCTGATACATTTCATATGAAAAGTAACTTCTGTTTTGTATGTAAGAACTTTATAAACAGTGGGGAAAATGAGAGAAAGTTCTTGTTTACATGTTGTGTTTAACCAGGACGAAACCTTGTGACCTCATCAAGAGTACAATTTACTGGAGGTTGTTTTATGGATGCTACAAGATGTGAATTCGTGCTAAGTATTTGCCATGAATTCAGCATTATTTGGTTATTTCATTCATTTTGTCCTGTTTGAAAGGTCAAAATCTATGCTGTTTAGTCCATAAATACTGTGTTCCTTTGAGCTTATGCATTAAAGTTGTAATTGCGCTGTTAATATCCCAAACTTTGGGATATCTGTCCATACTATTTCATCTACCGTAATTTTCGGAATATAAGCCGCGCGGCGTATAAGCCGCAGCACGCAAAAATCTGCAAATTAAGATTTGAAGTCGGCGTATAAGCCGCACCGGCGTATAAGCCGCACCAACCGCAGCGGTTCAATTTTGTAAGGCCTCCAAATTCTAGTCAAAATGCTCTGAACCAGTTCCATTTGCACTACGAAAGCTATAAAAGGACCACAAATGTTATGTCAAATCATTTACAGTCGATTACTCTTACAAACAAATATGGAAATTGATGATGAGAAATAAAAAACGGGAATTGCTGCCGGCTGGCTAGTCAGTGAGCCTGTGCCGGCGAATGACATTATTTTCCCCCAGCACTTGAGAGAGTATGCAACCCACCATGTGTTGTCTGACTGGAGCGCTACAAATCCTGCCTTGTGGCAACAGACGCTGAGTTGTTTTGTCCTAAAGGATAAACAAGTCCGTTTTTACAGCAAAACTTATCAAATTGTTGTGATTACTAATGAGTAGTAACGTCAAAACTTCAAGTTTGGATAGTAACTTTCTTCGAAAACACTCAACACGATGCTGAGATTTTTATGGACGAATCCATTAATTTTGTAGGGGTGGTTTCACCCCTGTTTTGAGTTTTACATCGTTTTTTGAATACATTTCAAGAAAAAAAAATATATTGTGACGTTGAACAACTGATTATCAAATAAAGATATGTTTCAAACTCCATAAAAAGTATTAGTTGTCTTTTTCCTTTTTTTAAACTGGGGAAATATTGGTAATTATTGTTCCCAAGAAAGTGCACCCCTTTATTACCACAAATGGTGTGGTCCATGGGGAATCCCTGCAGCATGCATGCAGCATAGGCAGCATCACGTGCGGCCGGTTGTCGATGTCCAAGGGACAGCTTTCACTAGCCGTACTTTTTACCGCTCGGTACCTTTTTGTGGGATGTGCTTTCGGTTTGTTAATGACTTTCTTAATTGATAATTATTTCAGCAACACATCTCTTCTTGTACCAGTACATTAAATACACATGTAAATGTCATTTTTATTCTTCAAGTCTCGGCGTATAAGCCGCCCTGTGTATAAGCCGCAGTAAACATTTTCATGGGCAAATTCAACGTATAAGCCGCGGCTTATATTCCGAAAATTACGGTACATAACACGTAGGAAAAAGTGAATTCATGTAATATGAAGTTCCAGTTTATCCTCATTTTGTATTGTATTCTCTTTAACTTTTTATTTACAATAACTTCCTTTCTGTACCCGCACTTTCCTTTGAATAAGCCCATTGCAACATTCTTCTTTACCTTAGAGTGTTGTCGCCGAGGCATTCTCTGAGCTCCAGTGACAAATATACAGTGGTTTAGCTGGGCTTAGTATACCTAATTCATTAATATATTATTATTTATTAATATTTGTTCGTTGTTTTCACAGTCTGATGAAAACAACTCACAACAAATCTCCATCAGAGACGCTTCTGACAAAGATGGTAAGCATTGCTGAAACATGAAAATAGTTGATTATAGACCATTTGCTCTTCAAGTTAATTAAAGCTCTGTGGAAAAAACTAATCTGATGTGCAGAATGAATTGGATCCCCTATAGTGTTTATCATTTACTTCAACTTGTCAATAGTTGGAATCATTTTAAGATGGGAAACATGTTAGCCAACATTTGAATAATTTGAGGAAGCTGTCCTTTTCAATTCTTCTGGGAGTGGACCTTATGCTTTGTGGGTGTCTCAGATGGCCTTCTTTGTTATTTAGAATTAGTAACGATGAATGTACCAAAGGTTGACTCATGCTTATCCATGCACAACAGAACCACAGCCCTTTGGTCTATTGCCTTTATGGTAGGTTTTTTAAAGTTACTGTTGAGGACTCGATTGTTAGACATATCTGATTCCAGTTGAGATCTCTTTCTCACCTACATAAACTTGAGTAGAAACATAACAATTTGGTGCATGCAGCATCCAGCAAACATTGGCATGCTAAAATGGCCACATAATCAAAATGCCAAAATAAATCATTAAATTGTGTAGTTTTTGTACTCATTGGTTGTGATATGTATGTCAGCGTGATTTTTATGTCCACATAATTTGCATGTGATTAGCAGTTATACCTTGTATTTGAAAGCATGGAGATGTGGGTTATATACTCATGACAGCTACAGCTTGCAGTAAATATGAAACAGTTACTGATTAAATGTAGAAGATTGCACTAAATGTAGATGATAACATAGCAACGTTGAAGTCTTCAGTCCTTAGACTCAGCATTATTAATAAAGAAATTAGTTGCAAAACTTGCGATCAATGAAATACATTTGTTCAGCTAAGTACCATGGGTGAAACAAGCAGACCCTGTGACAAGATAACGGTGCACATTGTTTACACATGTGCTTCCATTGTGCTTCATTTGGGAGGCAAGTAGGGACGGCTTTACCTTGTCCCCACCAAACTCTGTTTCAAAATCACACCTTACATAAAGTATACTTTTATATCTGTTGAGCTTCTTATACTGTATTTTTCCAGTGTCCCACTACAGCCAGTTTCTGGCAGAGATCACCCCACATATGCCTAACAACTAATTTCTACTTGTGTTTTTTTCCCTGTCCCTATTTAGCCACAGGAATCAGTCTGTCCAACCTAGAGGTATGTTGGTTTATCAATCTGTCAGAAATTTTAAAATGAGTTACCAAAAACGTTTTTTCTTTGGATGGTAAAACATCCTCCCCCCCCCCATTTTTGGGGGGTGTTTTTCACACGATTGCTCTAAACATAACAAATAAAATATGTCATTGAAATCCTGTCTGATATAGGATTTTCTTAAGTCTTGACGTTTTGTGCCCTGCTATATATCCTTGGGTCTTAGTTTACTCTTATTCTCAAATCTTTTTAATATGAAATAACATTAAAATCTCACAAGGTTTCTTTCTTTTTCTATTTACTCTCTATCTTTGAACAAATTGATAATTTGTTCAAATTGGTATTGTCTATGTATTTCACTGTATTTCCTTCTAATCTATCCTCTGTATCCTCATTGTCCTATTCTCTCTATTTTGTTTCCATCTTTGCGTCTTTTACTATTTTGTTTTTCATTTTTGTCATTTTCATTTTTTCCTTACTAATCTTTTGTGACCTTCCAATATTCACTTCCTTCCTTTCCCTTTCCTAAAAATACCATATCCGTTTCCAATTACTTCATTTTACCCAAACCAAATGCCTGATATTAATACCTCTCCTCATTGTCCTCGTTTCCCACATTCCCTTCGCTGTGCTGTTTGTGACCTGTCACATGCTGTGTCATATGTCCTTGTCACAACTTGTTGCTGCTGCCCTCATACCTCACTAACTATCTGTACCATGGATCTCCTGTAGTTATCACTCAATATCCTGCTTGGGACGTCACCACGCACATCCCCACGGTCATCCTTTTCCACTCAGGTGAAGCGTTTTTGCTAAGGGCAGGATCTAGAGTCCAAAACTTAACCTTTAGCAAAGAAAACAACATGGGCAGTTTTTTGTGTACTAAGTTGGAGTGGGAAATGTCAGTGAGTGCTGAGTCAAATTGTTTCAGAATTGTGTGCAGTGGCAAAAAATTTGTAAGAATGCGTGTTTGGACTCAACACTAACATTGTGTTTAAAGGCAATGTACAACAGTTGCAAACATTTAAATGCAAAACTACCAAATTTTTATGAAATACCTTACTTGACTGTAAGTGAATAATAGTCTCAAGCATCCTGTGAAATTGTTGCGCCTGGAATGTAGTCATTTTCAAGAAAAGTGGATTTTTTTATCAATTTAAAACAATGGTTAGCCATCTATTGTTGGAAAAAACTTGTTGGAAAATACTGTCCCCAATTGACTAGATTAGGTAGTCCACATGTTGTTTGCAATCGGTTACATATCTGTGAATGGGCACAAGCTGGCTAGTCTGGTTGCCTGGCCTGACAATTCCCTGTCATCTGTAAATTGTTTTGTTTCATCTTAAGCATGGGGTCAGGGAAACAGACTGAAAGAAGAGGGTTTTTTTCCTTTTTTTTTTTCTGGCATCCATGAACACAGAACTTAAACAGCTCAGTGAAGCGATATGTGCTATAAAATACTAACCCCCAAATCCATCCATTTCTGAAAATTACAGCAAAAGCAAATGTTGTATATTACCTAACCCACCTCACTCATCCAAAATCCTCCTGGCGGTTTTGGAGGATTCTAGAGGATTGAGGATGAATGGTGATTGAATCAAATGAGGATTCTGGAGGATTGAGGATGAATGGTGATTGAAGCACATGAGGATTCTGGAGGATTGAGGATGAATGGTGATTGAAGCACATGAGGATTCTGGAGGATTGAGGATGAATGGTGATTGAAGCACATGAGGATTTTGGAGGATTGAGGATGAATGGTGATTGAAGCACAAGAGGATTTTGGAGGATTGAGGATGAATGGTGATTGAAGCACATGAGGATTTTGGAGGATTGAGGATGAATGGTGATTGAAGCACATAAGGATTTTGGAGGATTGAGGATGAATGGTGATTGAAGCACATGAGGATTCTGGAGGATTGAGGATGAATGGTGATTGAAGCACATGAGGATTTTGGAGGATTGAGGATGAATGCACATGAGGATTTTGGAGGATGAATGCATTTTGAGGCAGGACAGTCTGATGATTTTGAAGGATTAAGGCATTGGTCATCCTTCATTTAAACACGAGTGCAAAATTTTGGGATGAGGAGGATTTTGGAGGATTGATGATGAATGCATTTTGAGGCAGGACTGTCTGACAATTTTGAAAAATTTAGGCGGAGTTGCAACATTTTGGAGGATTTTGGAGGCTTGAGGATGGTTCTTAGCAAAAAGGGCCTAGGGGGTTAGGGTTAAGCAAGATTATTCACTGGAATTGCTTTCGTCCATTCAGATGCATATAGCTAGCTGTTGTGATGGTGACAGTTTCATGAGTGTAACATTGGCAAGCGTTAACACAAATCACAGCAGTCATTCATAATCCTATGCAAGCCCAATACGAGGGACACTCATCACAGCAGTCATTCATAATCCTATGCAAGCCCAATACGAGGGACACTCATCACAGCAGTCATTCATAATCATATGCAAGCCCAATATGAGGGACACACTCATCACCTTTGCAAGCCCAATATGAGGGGCTCTTATTGAGGAATCCCATACCATTTCTTTCCAAAGTTTATGGTTTAGACTCTACATCCTGTCTGCATTCAAGCATGCTTCTCCTGGATTGTGCACTTTTGCCCTGGATGTTACTAACCTTGCTGACATTTGAGCTCAGTTTGTATTAATGCTATTAACACCTGGCAACATAATCAAGGCGATTTCCAAGAACAAAACAACTAGCAAACTTAATTCCATATAAGATTCAGAAATCACTTAGCTGTTGGATAATGTAGTTTGTTTTCCCTCTGGCCTTGCAGTGTATTTTTCCCTCCAATTTGCAGTTGACCCAACCCTTAGATTTATAACTGTCTAAAAGGTAGAGTACACCATTTGTCATTTGTGCATTTGTTTTGTTTGAAGCAACAAGAGTGCTCAAAATCTAAAGAAGGGTGCTTAACAACTAACTGTAGGAAGTTTTAGCTCAGTGAATGTTGTATATTCTGAGAAATCAATATTTTAGGATCGCGATTTCAATTCAAAAGTTTTCGAGTCATGTTTTGAATTACGCCCGAAATCAGCGTCTGGCGATTGCAGGTACGTGATGTCACGCACTTAACTGATGAATTGTAGCAACCGCACACATGTGTGCATTGCGTCAACACTTGCGCATACCAGTCGCCGAATTAAAAATGAATTACTGAAGGAAATTTCCAAAAAATGCATCTTTAGACGCATCGTCGGAAATGACCTTCTTTTATTGTTTTCTTCAAAATGACAGCTTGCCAGAAAGAATAATTTCACAGGGAGTTTAGTGCCATTACTATCTTTACACCGAGTATGCTTTTCAACAATAATTACGTCAGTTACTTTTTGAATAGCTGCAAAGCAAATGATATACTCTACCTTTAACTTGAACCCTCCCAGTTTCTTCAAAATCAACCAGGATGTCTGGAGGATTTGACATATGCAAAGCCCAGCCAATCTATCACTCTATATGAGGCTTGATGTCCTCTGAAACTTGTGTACAAAGAATGTGCCTTGGTACCTGTACAGTGGTTGAGTTTAGAGCAATCAGGACATTTTCCAAGCAGAGATACTGAAACTTAAAAAATCTTCATAAAATTGACATATGAAAAAGCTAACTCCAATTGGTTCATTAATACTAATTGGCCTTGTGTGAATTTGTATCCCAACAATCTTGAGTCAGTGATTTTTTTCCCAGACCTTCGATCCTGTTATTTGAATTCACCTTAAGAGACCCATCTTAGTTTGACCTTGTTGATTCTCCATGCATACAGTGCCATTACAAGCTACATGTACGATGGTGCCTCCAATATTGAAATGATTTACCTTCAGCAAGTTGCAGTTGCATTTTTTATTTACTTTTCTACCAGTGTTTTATATGTTTGTGGAATGAATTACTTTCTCAGGTTGGCTGCATAATTATTGCGTTTTAATATTTTATGATATGTGACTGCTAAACATCAACACTGAGTGTTGTGTTGGATTGGGAAGGCATTTTGCCATTGATTTGTCTGAGCTGTTTGTGGATTTGATGACCTTTGCCTTGATTTAATGGATTCATTGCACAAGCATCCCCTCATTCAGTTACAAAGAGAGAAAGCGTAGGCAGAACTTGTACGCATTGACACCGAATGTCACTCACAAATAAAGTTAATCGTACGTAATTTGCGCCACATGCGCAAGAACCTCTGGCGCATGTAGTAGTATGTACCTCCCATATCCACTGTAGATGCATGGAGTCCATGCTGTTCACCCACTAACTCCCCAGGCTGCACCCTTTGATGTATTGAATGCATCACGTGATCCACTCATACAAGGCTGTGTCTATGTTTAATAGCATGGGCAATTTCTTCAAACCCAGAATGCAATTTGGGAGTGGGGAGGGAAGGAATGCAAGGAGCAAAGAGCAATAGTATGCTTGGGATAAGTCATGCATTTTCAACAATGATGGGTCAAGTCCATACAGAGATTTAAAAACATCATACAGGCATGCAACTTTTCCTCGGATCAGCTGATTTCCTCTCTTTTTTTACTTCCCATGTGTGCCATTAAAAATAGAAAAACACTGTACAAAAACTGGGGAAAATTTGAATTTCCTCTTTTTTTTGGACTTCCCAGTTGCATGCCTGATCTTAAAAGGTTGTCAAACGAACCTGTAAATCTATTTTCAAGGGTGGATGGGGTTGAGGAATAACACTTCTCATCCATGATGTACCTAAGTATTGTATGCGTGGATCATTGATTTTAACCCTATTTTGCCTCTGTGTCTGTCTGTCTGTCTGCCTGTCTTGTGTATGGTTTATGTATGTGTGTGTCTATTCTGACCATCAAGGGTATGTTAAAGCGCTTTGGCTCCAGGGATAGTATACTGAGCTCTAGTACTGACTCATTGGATGGTTCCAAAAAGAAGCCTCGAGTGTATAAACTGGTAAGTCTCACTAGACATGCGCCTTATATCAGGTTGGTTTTATGTTGATAACGATGTAGCTTTAGCAACCTAAATAAAGTCCTTTTATTTTGTTTTTGCTATCAAAGACTTTATTTTTATTTTGTTCTTGTGAATGGAACCAAAATATTTCCAAGATGCTAAGCTTGTGTTAAGCCTTAATGCTATTGAAGTACCTTGCCCATTGAATGAATTCAATCATTATTTACGTGTGGTAAATGAATAGGAGAATTCAAGACCAGTGTTTTGATTTTAAGATCCCCAGTTTCATTTCAAATATTGTGTGAACCCCAATAACACTAACAGCCAGTTTGTGTTTGGATTTGTGTTGGTTAATGTGTTAGTAACGGCATGAATACGCCGCACCAATGCCAATTCTTTCCCACCTTGATGTCTAACCATCAAACAACCTCCTGCCAATCTCAATCCTCCCGTCTTCCCCCACCCCCACAGTGTTTCCCCCCTAGATTCATCAATGTTTGAGTTGCCCCCTTCTTATACTGTCCCCTTTCTGCTGTCCCTTGACACATCCTTTCATGTTTTTAAATTACTTCATTATGGTCACATAACAAAACACTACTTACCCTCCCTGAATCTTTATTCAGTTTTGAAGGTTTTCAATTTTTATAGAGATAATCAAGAAGAACATGTGCTGATAATAACATGCACAGAAACACACTTTTTGCCTGCTGCAGTAATTGCATGTCATAGATTATATGTGATTAGAGAAAATATCAAACTGAGCAATTCCGAATTCTTGGACTAGGATTCCACAGTTAGCAATTGTGTGCTTTACAGCACTTTGTGTGACCCGTTACTCGGTCCTTTCCCTTGTCCACAAAGAAAAATGAAGTAACAGGTGGAGTACTAGGAGTTGAGACTGAAGCCATTATTGTGTGAAAATGCATTGGAGGATCCAGCAAATTCTAAGGGGGGGGGGGGGCGCCTGGGATGTTGAAAACCAAGAGTTTTTGTAGGGGGTGGTGTAGTGGTATGGTATGGATGAAGCATTGCAAGACATATAAAAAGACTAAATGCCTGAAGCAGTGAATCAATATTGCAATAGTTAGTGCAGATGTTATTCAGATTGGAGATGTATTTGTCCATTATGTAAATAATTAACATGGTCATTTGGGGAAGGGGGTGCTTAGCCATTCCACCATGCCCATGGATCCACTATTGTAATGGGTTCAAATGTGCAAAAGGGCTCATACACATACTCAAGTTCTTTCCAAAATAATCTTACATGCCCACATCATCTTGTGTGTCCAAACACTCATATTTGTAATCAAAGTCTATGTTGATAATGTACTGATTAAGTTTACATAGAACTACTGACTTGCACTTCATTCAAGTTATCACAATTTTATATTCAAAACATTCAAAATGTGCTCAGAATTCTTTTTATCGGAGGCAAACTATTCCTTACAAATCAAGACTTAATTTACCATAGATTATGAAGCCTGTGTATGTGATTGTTTTAATATAAGGGGTGTCCAACATCACTTTTGTAGAAGTCATACCTGGATATGTTTCTTATTTAAGTTCAGCTGAACTAACACTTACAAATGCTTTTGCATTTGGATGATTTATGTAGTAGAGTGATATTTGCACAGCCTAACAAAACTACCACGTTTGGGTTGAATGTTTGGATTACAAATGGAATGCAGCGACCTAAATGTTTACTTTGCAAAGAATGAATTGAAAGTTGAATGCTAAGTAGATTATAACAACAGCTTGGAAGCATAATTGTCACTTTTTCTTTACTGAAAAAAAAAGAGATGAAGTGAAGCTAAGTTTCAAAAAATCACACAAAATGTATTCCACAATGTACGTGAAATTAGTGTTCCACATTTTTTCCATACATTTTATTTTTACAGCCGATTGGAGAATTTGAGGATATGTCAACAGAGGAGGTAAGTAGTCTCCATTCTGTGGTGTTTTGTGGAAAACAAGACTTCGTATTGTAGGGCTTGCAAAACATTATTCCATTACCTGTAGGAGGTCTGCATCTGTACATGCACGTGAGCATTGTGCATCATTTCTGGCACACTATAGAGCTGGGTGTCAAATATATCATTATGGGCACACTTTGGGAGAAATGCCAAGAATCTCCACATCGTTTCTAAATGAAATAGAAATACTTTTCCATTTGTTTGGGTTTAAGTAAATCCACATCTCTTAAAGTCTACAATCTGTGGTCGAAAAGATGTAGAGCAAATTGTGACTGAGTTGACTCTCACAGTGTTCCATTTCCCCTTGGCTTTGCATTAGGAAACCAACATGCTCAAGGGGTCACTACAAGAAGGCTAGTGTTACTGTGACACTCAAAATAGTCATTTAAACAAATATTATTACAACTTCAAATATTCATTAGAAAGTATATAAATCTCTTTCTTTTGTTGTATCCACAGTTAAACCCCGACACATGCTGACACTAACGTCGGATTCAGTCGTGCTGTTGTATTTTTTGGTTCAAAATATTTGTTGCTAGTTATGTTCGCAGGCCGCAGCCTAGCTGATGCAGCAGTTATCAAAATATTTGTGATTAGCCTTACTTACTTGTTGCATACCAATGATGAAGTCTGTCTGGATGCTGAGAGTTAATTCAAATATAAACTGTTTATAAAGAAACAAGTACTTCTGGGGTGTAATAAACTATAAACGTTGAGAAAGTAATGCAATATCACTGGTCATTTGGTGTTTGCTGATTTTCTTGATGCTGCTTGTTGTACATCAAGAGCTCATCAAATCAACTAAGACCCTGGCACCAGTGGATCTATTACCTCCTGGGCCTAATAAAAACCCTGCTCTTTTCAATGGCTATTTGATCTTTATACACACAGCATGAGGAATGGGAGAGTGAAGAGCTGAAGGTGCAGTTGGACTTCAGTGAGGTTCACATTGATCCAGCCCCATTCCAACTTGTGGAACGAACGTCACTACACAAGGTAAAAATCATGATACTCTTATTACCAGCATATAATTATCAGACTGCAATGAGTTGGTCACTAGTTCAAATCTCTGCATCCTGAGGGACTGTAAGGGATCACCAGCTCCAGGGGGCATACATGTGCTCTAGTCACCCAGTAATGCCAGTCCATAGTCAGTATGTGCATGCACCTCAAGTTTATACTCAACCAAATTCCATGCCCAAGCCATGTGGTAGTGAGCCCTATGTGACTGTCGTACCCAACCAGCATGAAGAGGCAGGTTATAATTTTGGTCAGCCAACCAGTGGTTTCAAGCCTGAATCACCCTGTGATGTCAACACTTTGAGAACTGTATTTCTACAATGTGAAGGAGATTGAAAATCTTTGATTCAGTGGCATTCCAGTTTTGGGCAGAACCAACATGTATTGAAGCCAACTCAAATCAACCCAAACACAATTGACCCATCGCGGTAGAATTACGTTAGAACCGCGTCAACGCAGCTTGTGAAACGATATACAAATGGACGCGGAACGCGCAAAATCTGAGACAAACGAAACTCGGTGTACAAAAACTCCATAGGGTTGTCTAAGGGGCGTGGCTAACTCGTAAACGGCGATAGGTCAATTGGGTTTGAGACAGGCCAACTTTATGTACTCATTTTCCGTGGACTGGAAACTGCAGCTGATTTGGAATGACTACAAGCAGTCAATCTTTCACATGTAGTTACTCCTAATTGCTTTAAATATCAAACTTAACTTCCCCGAATAATTTGGTTTGGTTTGAAACCGTTGTAAGATCCAGAGCCAAATTGTTTTTAAGCACATGGCAGTGAAAGGCTTAATTCTACTTTGTACTTTGTTCATGACAGTGTCATTCCATGTTCTCCCTGCTGGGTCTGAACCATACCTACGTGACGACACTTGGACGGCTGGTTGGTGTTGTCTCACTCAAAGAGGTAGGCTTGCATCCATCTTGTATCATCACTTCCCTATTGCTGAATATACAGGTTATTAGCAGATATTTGAGCAAGTAGCTGGTCTCAAATGTTGTTAATATGTTCAAACTTCTATGATAAAGCCTCCCAAACCGAGAGCAGTTGTGGAGTTGTAGTCTGAGAATAAGTATTCCATGAATAACAGAGGAAGACAGATCTCACCGAAAGGAATAATTCTTTTATTTTGTCCCCCCCCCCCTTTTCCTCACTGATATTGGCTGTGTATCAATAATGCTGTTGCTTCTGGAGGGTTTTACCCATCAAACAGCAAAACAATAGAATTTGAAAAATTACAATATAGCAAATTTGTTTGTACTGTTATAATTTGTTCATTTTGTTTACATTTGTCCGTGTGTGCTTCTGCTCCAATGCATACTTAGTTATGCAAGCATAAATTGAATTTATAAGGAATTTGGCCCATTGCATCTCTTTGCAATTACATCAAGTTTGCCAGAAAGGTACATGCCTAGACATTCCCACCAAATGTCTTTAACATTTCTTCTCACAAAAAAATATAACATACAAAAGGCCAATGTATTGTTGTGAGGGGTATATGTTAACATGTCCCCCTCTCCCCCAATACATGCAGCATTGGTCTGGGGTTTTATGTGTGTAGGAAGCATTAATCATCCTGTATTACTATCATCAATGTGTTTGCTCTTGGACAGATACGACGAGCGATTGAGAGATCAGCAGACAGCAACAATCATAGCTCCTTCCGCAGAAGTCACAGGAATGAACCACAGAATATCATACAGGCTGAGGGCTCATCAAGCTGACTTCTCAACAGTCAAGAAAGCATCTGAATCACCTCCCTCCCCCACCCCGGGGTGCCCTCCCCCCCCCCCCCCCTTCCCCCATTCCATCCCCCATCTCTGCATGATATTCCCTTTCATGTCATCCCGATACAGTTGTGGTATCCCTGCTATATTGCCAAGATATCCTTAGATTCTCAACATCACTCTTAGTAAGATGATTTATGAATAGTCTGAATATTGCTAAGAATAGTTACATACATGTATACGCTAAAACGTAGAGAGCCTTGTTGGATATATTTTGAAGATAGTTTTGCTTTGAAAACAAACTACCTGCTGTATATAACAATGCACACAAAAGTATTTAATGCTGCTATTTTGCTTGCTTCATTTTTAAAGGTTGTTTCCTTGATATTCATTACTGAGCTTCCAGAGCAGATTGCAGCTTTGTAAAAAGAAAAACATGTTTTTGAATAGATTTTGGCCTGAAGATATTCATTGAAGCTTATTGCTTAGTTTAACCCACCATAAAATAACCAAAATAGGTTTACACGCATACAAATACCAATTTGAAATGACAACAAATGGTTGCCATTGTTACATTTTTCCAATTGAGTTGAATGGACAGATGATTGTATCAGTCACTGATTCAAAATACTACTAAGTTGGTTCAGATGCTTTCTTGGCTGATGTGATGTGATGTTATTGAACGCTTGCCAAAGAAAGAAAACAACTTTATTGTTAAAATTCCTGTGAGATATTTGAAAGAGTAGTACACAAGAACACCACTATCACTGACATTTGGGGATGCATGTAATATTGGGTATAGTGATGGCTCAATGTACTGCACAGTGTAATATAGTGTATATAACATTGGGAGCAAGTCAGAAGGGATGTATGGTACCAGACTAATGTTTAGTGTAATGATGTGAGTTGAACCAGTACATGTATACTACAGTACATGTACATAGATACAGTAATGCTGGAAGCCTCCTAGTCTTCTGCACTTCAAAACCCTTCAAGTTTTGAAAACCACATTTGTCCATAGAGTTAGCACCCATTGAGTAATATGTCAATGTTTGTAAGTACATGTATATGTAGTGACTACCGTAACTGTGCTATCAGAGCAAAGCTGTAAAAAAAAAAAATTGTGAAAAAAACACATTATTTTTGTACCATATATGCTAACAGTAAAGTGTCACACGTTTCCTTGAAATTAAAGAAAGTTATTTAGGAAGAGTTCATTTACAAGTGGATTTAGGTTTTATGCATGGAATGGTCACACAAAGATGAAACAATGAAATCAATGTTTTAAATATATTATGTGGATTCAGGGATTTGGGTGAATTGTTTGGACTTTCAGGAATAAGGTATTGATGTTTTTTAATATGATTATCAGATACAATTTATTAAAGGATGTTTTACGTAGCGTATGTTGTATAAGCATTAATCTCACTGATAACTTCATTTTGCTTAGCCTTAGGTCTAGTGGTTGGGGTTCCAATCTGGCTATGGCCACTGGCTGGGTCCTTAGACATGCCCTGAAACAATTAGCATGGTGTTTATTTCGGGAATGACTTTTGACACTGGCATCTCATCAAACTGGCAGAATAGAAATATTCCTTTGCTTCCATTTGGTTTCATGTTGTTCCACATAGGCAGCAAGATAAGACATGATTTTGAACAGTTGTTTTTACCATTTAAATTTACATTATTGTTAAATTTTACTGTTAAGTCAAAGTTACGTTGAAAATTGACAATCAGCATGTGAATATAATTGAGTTTATGTAGCATATGTATTTGGATGATAATGGTTGAGTGCCACTGCCTAGTGATCCAGTACATAGGTGTCATCATGTGGACATTTCTGGAGATGTGTGATGTTAATACAGGGAGAGTCAAAAAGAAAGTGACCTGAGTTAATGGTGTTTTTTTTAAGTAATCAAATTTGATACACCAATGAAACATGTCTTAAAAAGAGCTTGTTCTTTCACTCAATCTGAAAAAAAAAAGAATTACTGAAATTGATCAGTGCTATCAGAAGGTATGCATGTTTTACTAACTATTTTTTATAGTTGTCCATGGAATGCCATTGGAAGCTATTGAGCTGAGTGAGAATTACAGATTGCACGCTGGTTTGCTCACTTTCTTTTTGCCTTGTATAAGTAAGTCACTTTATCATTCTCTGCGTAATGAGTAGTATAAGACACAGGAGGACATTATATTTGAATTAGAGTTACCAACCAACTGTGGTGAGCTGTAAACTGTTCTCCCCAGGGAGCTACGATTGTCTTAGGAATGCTTCATGGGGCATGACAAGCAGGGACTATCTTTGTGAAACTCTGCCCTTTATAAAAAATATACATTATTGAAGTAAAATGAGAATCACAAATTATAAGGTGCTATTAATATCATTTGTTATAACCTTAAATTGTAATGCTGTACAAATACAGTGGGCTTGGTCATGTTTGTCAACGTTACTTATTGAAGAATGCCATCCAATGTAGCAAAAGTAATTTCCGTATTTGGTACATAAATAATTATACCTGTATGACCAAAATTGGCTATTTATTCCAATAAACATTCCAAATTATATTATAACCTATAGAATTAACAATTGAGTGTAAGGGTGAAGGTGTACTGCAATATGTATATTGTAAAAAAAAAATTAGCGAATGTGTTTTTCCAATGTGTTCCTTTTGTTTGACCGCTTTGTGCCAGTAACTTAGTACCTAAGGCTGAACGTATTGTGCAAATGTTGGTCAATGCTTTACCATTTAGTCCCACTGATACATATCTTGTACTCATTGTAAATGTGGACGTGTCTTTATCCAGTACATAGAAGTTAAATGCTCTACAAAATGCCAGAGATGACATAACAAGCAAGTGTGATATTGTTATGGTGGTGTATCATTAATGTAATAAAAACAAAGTTGCAACTCGGACGAGTGACAACTCAATTTGTGTTTGTTATTCTGGATAATGTAGCAGACTAGCGTGACTTTGATATACAAATCTTAGGTCAGGTAGAGGCCACCGTACATGACCAAAACAAGCAGAACTAATCCTGCCCACTTCTGAAAATGTCTAAAGTTTCCCATACACGTTTGTTGACACTTAGGTATGTCTGCAATAGCTTGGGCATTTACGGGAGTAAAATGGTTTTATTTTCTAACATAATTCTTGTCATAATAATAATCAATCAAGAAAATTTTGATCGATACAACCCGTAATATCTACCACTGTATTTAATGTTCATTTAGGCCTTGTACCTCAAGTATGCTCTTTGGATGAGCAGGTACTTGCTGAATCTCTTGTCTCGAGCCATTGTCTAGGTCTTCACTCATTACCAAAGTTGTATGACTCGAGTCACATTTTTTTGGTGACTCCACTCGACTCGAGTCCCTATGGGTAAATGACTCGACTCGACTCGAGTCATAGTGAGCAAATGACTTGACTCGACTCGAGTCCCTCATCAGAAGACTCAACTCGACTCGAGCGAAGGCTAAAAAGACTCGATCGAGTCCCAAAAATAAAAGCAAAACTTTGCAAAAAAATATTTGCAATGACTTAAGGTGCAAAATTTATGTTCATAAACATGTCACTTTGCGAATACAGTTCAGTACAGCAGCCACTTGTCGTGTAAAAACATACGTGTCACAGACTCCCACCCTTGAGGTTCCGGAACGCACAAAATGCTATCCAGGAACCAGACTTTTAAACACTTTTTTTTCAATTCGTAGTTTCATCATGGGCTTTAGGCGATTTCTTATTTAAGCTCTTGGATTCGAACACCGGCTAAATTTATGCCCTCCTTTAATAAATGTAATGGATACATGTACATGGATACATGCCCACTTTTAAATACATGTAATCAGAAAGGGTTTTGTATTGAAAGTTAATAGATGGCATCATTCACAACCAAAGTGCAGGTGCTTTTTCATTTGCCAACCTCAATGTACAAAGTATTATTACTAAATTCGACCATTTTAAGATATTGATGTCTACAAATCCATTTGATATCATCTGTTTAAACGAAACATGTTGGTTTTGATGTTGTCAGTGATCAGATAAAAAAAAAATCTAGACCCGCAGCCAAACCAGATAGCCTATAAGACCGAAGGTTTACTTCTTGTGTACTGTTTGTGCATACAAACGACTTTCTCTCTTTTCTTTATTTGTTATATAGTGTTCAAATATTTGTGACTCGAATTGACTCTAGCTAAATATTTTACCCTTCTCGACTCGACTCGACTACACACTGTGACTCGACTCGGCTCGACCTTCTTGACGTAATGAATCAACTTGACTCTGGTCACTTCTTTAAAATGGCTCGACTCAACTCAAGTCACACAAAAATCAGTGACTCATTACAACTCTGCTTATTACAACTATGTGGGAGCTAGCTGACAATAGAAGTTTTTGTAGTCGGGGGAACCTGTTTTGGAGACGGCCTATTTTTTTAAGTGATGGTTACCAGACCTACTGTCTATTGAGGCATTAGGTCGTTGGGCAGGGTACCAAAATAAAACTTGGGTAAAGATAATACTGGATGACGGGTTTAGAACCTTTGCACAGTTGAGTTCAAAGAGCGGTAACAATGCATTGCAATTTACACTGCAATGTAAATTTAAACAATTCTACGGATATTTATTGCCAAGATATTGAAATGATTAGGAAGCGATGGGTGTATATGCTTGTGGCTGTGGTACTCTTAAGTGACTTCAAGTACGACTTGTGTGTTGATGACTCTTGCAGGAATACCTTATGTTTTGGTTTTCAGGTATATCAAGGTAGATCAAATTTTGATAATGACCCATCACATATCTTAATAATACACGACACACTTTCAAACATTGAGATGTAATTTTTTCACTGTACATTTTTATTAACCTTTATCTCTGGAAATCATTTAAAGTATCATAATCCTGCAAAATCGCCAAATCTTCAACTGAAAATTAGAATTGACTTCAATTTCTGTTCCATTTCTCAACATTTTTTTACAAACAAATATATGTCTTTCAGCCTTGGCCAGTCTGAAGCTTAGGCAACTATTATGTCAATCGCAACTCTCACGTGTTTGCCTTTTCAAAGCACATACTACTGATATAAACAGAGATGCAGCATCTCATTTCATGTTAAAAAAAAGTCTAATGTTGCTGTCAAGTACACCATTACGACATCCCCACATCAATAGACAAATGACTTTGGGTCATATCTACAGGCCGTATCAAAGTAATAATGAGTTCATCCATTGAGGTTGCAGACCAGTAAATAAGTTTCCATAGACTCCAATGATAAATGCCTCCACTTCAGAAATTCAGGAAAAATACAACTCTCTGAGGTGTTCAAGACGTACATCAAATTAAAGCTTATTTCATCATCTTTCATTTCTGTTCAATTTTCTGGGGGGTAACCAATGACTTTTGGGAGAAAATTCCATCCAAAGATGATCACCCGTAAAAGCAGTCCTGAAGCCCATCGCCATTTTGAAAATGGACGCCTACGCTCCAGTGCAAAATAGAGCCATTTTAGGGCCTTATCGTCATCCACATTTCACAGAAATACGATGCACGGCTTTCATCCATATTTTGTACAAACCATCAAGTTCATGGCCCACAATATGCTAAAATACCGAACAAATTGAGGGCATGCAAATTGTGATTTGACCAGCGTAGGCAATTTCGGACCGATTTACTGGTCTGCAGCCTTGCGATACCTTCCTTGTATACCTGATGTCATGGATGACAGAGCACTGTTGATTTCAAACTCAAGCTCCAAACTGTTTTATTGTTGCCAAGTTTTGTTGTTGGGCTAGCCAATCAATACAATTCACACATGGCTGTGAAGAGTGTGGGCTCTCTCCTTCCCTCACTTTGTTTTGACAGCCAGTATCTCACTGCTCAGAATCAGCCCAACTTGACAAAAGATGATTTTTACTTTCTGTTTTTTTTTTACGAAAATGTTGCGAAGTAATTCCCAACAGCAGAAATGCAAGTAAGTTTTCAATGCAAAGCTGATAAACCACCCTTTAAAGTACAACTACACCAACAGTGTTCAAGTGTTCAAGTAAATAACCTTATACTTTTATTTTGGAACCAAAAACCATACAATTGAATGTCAATTTTGTTTTTATGATACACTTCATAATACACTGACAGTCTATTAGTGAATTACAGAACTTTGCGAGATAACGTAGACAAAGTAGACATTCCTTGATTCATTCCGTCATTGTATGCATGTTTAGTTTGTATCCTGGGGAATATTTGTAAAGCTATACTTGACACATTCCAAAGCAATTCCTAACTTTCTATTGTTGTGGGGGCCACGATACAAAAATAGTTCAATGAATCAGTACCAAAGTCATGCAGCTCTACAGATTTCAGTCAAATTCAGAGGTAATTTAATCAAATTTAAAAATAATGCAGCAGGAAAGTCAGGCCTCAGTTTCTGGAACAATGTACAGCAGGTCAGAAATGGTACACCATGTAGCTCAGAGCAGGTTCAGGTGTGACCATGATTAACCATAATTAAACTAACTTTGCTTGAACGAAGGATGGTTGGACTACTCTACTCTACTGGTTACCAATAGCCATGCACATCATAAAGCACAGCAGGGAGCCAGGTCCTAGACAGTCTGTGGTGACGTTTTGGCCATCGTTTGACTAGAAGCATTTGCTATTAGTGTGCAGGCGTAAGTTACTTCATAAATCAACCACTAGTCGACTAATGGTCCTTGCCTGAACTTGCTCTTACGTGTACAATTCCATGACAATCACACCTTCAATATCAATGAAGAACCACAAAGTCCACTCCATTTTGGACACATTTCTCTTGTGAAAAATGTCAGAGAAAAGGCCGTAGATCTTTAAAAAAAAAAAAAAAAAAAAAATTTGATACGTAGGATTGTCACATATCAAAACAAATAATTCTTTTCATTTAATGAAAACCCACTCACAAACTACGGTTTTTAAATGAGAACTGGGAGGTCACATACCAAGCTGGTGTACAAAGGGCATTGCTGAGTATATAATGGCATACTACTCAACAAGAACGGGTTTACCCAATTACACACATACAATACAAAACTAAAACTAGTACATTGTACCACTCGCTGATGCTACACACTTTTACAAATATAAAAAAACAGTTGGCAAAAAAGAAATTTGACTTAAAGCTTTCTTATCGAGTTAATAATTGTACAATGTTAATCAGTTCAATCTCTGTTCCACTTATCTTGTATGGAAACATTTTGTAACAGATCTTTTACAAACAATAGAAAAAATAAGATCCATTTATTTACATTCTTTTTACAAACTCCTCGTTATCCAAGACACAATTTACAAACTTCTTGAGCAAATCCTCATCAATGCACGTTTTTTCCTTCTTTCTACCACCCATGTAAAACCTGTGGACATAAAGAGACATAGCATTTTAACACAAACGTCCAAAACATAAAATAAGAAAAAGAAAGTTTATATTTAAGTTATTTTGCCCTGGATGTTTTATCAGTATACATTACCCATACCAAACATTAATATTTACAGCTTAGAAGAAAATGGCATTAAGTTAACTGAAACTAAATTTAGAATATGCATTAATACTTTTAAAGGAATCAAACTTCCATTGAAAATGAGATAATGAAAAAAAAGTGGTTTTTTTCGGGGGGGGGGGGGGGGGGGTGTTGTGATGTACGAATATCCCCCAAACATTTTAGACCTAACCATTCAAAACAAATTACACTTAATGCGACTAATGCAAGTCTCTTTTTTCAGTTTCTACAAAATTAGTGAAGTAGTCAAATGATTTAAGGGGAAAATTACTTTCTTTCTTCAGGGAATCTTAATTCAGAACATCACAGCTTTGTATCAAGAGTTTACAGCAATTTGACAGCAACTGATCAGGTGCACTTATAAATTTAGATGAATTTATAAACAAAGAAAACGTCTACAAAATCTACCAAAAAGCCATCATTAAGGTGCGATATTGATAGTACACAAATCTGTTTCTCTCCGTAGATATCTACTAAACATTAAATTGTTTCTGATTTTTTTCTAGCTACATTTACCTGAATTATAAATACAAACATTTCTTTCCTGTTTTATTTGTCTCCATTTCCAAAAGAGGAAGAAAACTGTCACAAGTACAACTTATTCATCCTCAGTATTTGTCACTTTTTACCAAATCATCCAAACTAACAAAACAAAATACCACTGGAGTGGTACCAGCTTATACAAGCTCACTGGCCATAAACACATGCAATATTCTTCCCATTTGAATTTAAGCACACATCACCTGTATATGGAGACACACATAAACATTTACATGTTACAATGATAAATTCCAACAATGGGTCGTCAATGAATCTTTCAAGGAATAATTTGCATATTTACCTGCATACAATCCACAAGAAGATATGCATGTAGTTGAAATGATTATTAAAATAAATACAACTGCTACGCAGTCAAGTCATGTAATCATTATAATCATGGTGTGTTTCTGTCAACAGCTTTGTAGCTGCCAACTGCAGTTATGAGGTAGCATTTGGGGAAGAATGCAAAATGAAATAAGCAAGTGGTAAACTCAAAGTTGAACCCTGTAAAACCTTGAGGGTAACCTTGAGTAATACCAACTGTTCAATTTGACATTCTCCCCTAACATCCAGCATTCTCTCCCATAGAGAAATGCATACAAAGACGTTTGCTTCCATTCAAGTAAGTATGTTGCTTAACATACATGTACAATTATCTCCCAAGCACATAGTATTGCTTGGCCCAAAATCAGCTGAACCAAAATTACAAGCACTATGTATCACATTACTCTTTGGCTCATTACTTTTGTAAGTTGAGCAAATCTGTCATGGGTTTGAAATTTACCGACACCACGAACTGACACTCACGCGCAAGTGGATGCCAGTTCCTGAAAACTGCATAATCAACCATTACACTGACACTGACGCAAAATAGAACGATTTTCGTTTTCACAAACCCAAGCTTGTTGCGGCAATGAAGAATGGAGAAAAATGTTTTGAAAAGGTTTAACAGGAATTTAATCCATCCGTATCCTTGTGGGCTTACACAAAAATTTAATTAAAAAAAGTTTTAATTGGTGAAATTAAGATCAGTGTCAGTTCTTGAAAATGAAAATGTACCGAGTGCGAGCTAGAAGTGCCGCACTGTGCCGGGTGTCAGTTCATGAAAACAACCCGGTTTTGTAACGACGAAACGTTCAGCAGCAGTTTTATGAATTCAGCCCCACTTCTGCCTTTGTATTGACAGGAGATTGTACTTGTACAGCGGCTCCAAAAACATTGATTCAATGCACACGTCCTCCCTCATTGGTTAAATGGAGAGAGTTACACGTAGGCAGGCTATTACTGAATGCTATCCCACTGTACAACAAGATAATAAGGGTTGGTGCAGGTTTGTAAACATTCAGAATCAAATCAGCTGTGTGCACTGTGCATCATATGCACATGAAGCAGTGCACACATGCTATGCCCCACACACTGATCTATCAGCGTGCTCACAATGCATCATCTACTGTTCATCCATTGGACCCACAAAGTCGATAAGTTGTGCTGGTTACCTCAATGCACTGGGTTGGGAGATAACAAGGTGTGGCTAGTTTCTATGCAATACATTGAACAATAAATATCCCAACCAATATTAGACAAACACTGATCACTGATGCCTATTGGGATGTCTCGCAATCATTCTGTGGTACAGATCATCTCATCTTTGACTTCACAATTTGTTTACATGATTGCCACCACCTTATCAATGAAATTTGGATCCAATGATGACCCTAAGACGACTATTACCTGAGACTGAAGTAATTTACTACATGTACTCCAGCATCTGCTTTCATACAATGTGTTTTTCATTGCGCACATGTATGCTTATTTCCAGCATAAGTTAAAAATGCTATTTTATCCAGCTGTACAGTACACTCCCTAACGATCTTTGTTCAGATAACCTACTGACCTTGAACCCACCGCTTATAGCAACTTCTTTAACTTCTGCCAGTATATGTACTTTGATATCAACCCGTCTCCATTTCCAGCATAACAACCATTGTTTGACCAGCCAGTGGGCTGTAATACTACTCCTTGGTCTGGACTGTCAGCATGACTCCGTTAAGTATCCTCCTTCTCCTCTTTGACTTGAAATGACATGGTCTGTTTGAGGGTGAATCTGGTTGCCTGGATGCGTTGTACCTGTGATGCAGACAGCCCTGACAGACCACCCAAGCTAGCCGTGGAGGCATTGCTGCCTGTCCGTAGCAGACTGCTGGGCGTACTGGTCAAGAAGATTGGATTTCTCAGCTGTAGGATGGCCTTCCACAGCTTCTCACGATGTTGTTGAGGCATGGCAATACCGGCAAAGTCCTGCTAACATCAACACAGAGACAAACAATCCATTAGCTAACATGCAGAATTATATTCTATCAGACATCTAGTCCAAGTCTAAGCCCCATTCTAGAGTCTATACGCAAATTCGCTTTGGGCAAGTACGTCCAAGACACGGGTCACTAGGATGAGGTCATTTTTCTCAACCAAAAACGAAGCAGCATTTCTTTGAAACTTTTGAGTAAAAGCCTGTTTGAACTTTTGTGATGATTTTCATATGGCAGAATCTTATCTTACTAATTCTTATCTCTCAAATATCTTTGATTCATAAATGCCTAAGACAATTTACCCATTCTTATTGGTCGAGAGCCTGTCACATGGCCGGTCTTAAACGGATGGTGAAGACCGGCTGGCTTGTCATAAACAATTTTCACGTGTCACATGAAATTTGGACTCCAATGAAATACAGTGCCTTTTTGTTACCGTTTTATTGGTTGAATGTTAACAATGCTCACTTAGGCATGCACAAACTGTATCATTACAAAAGAGCAAGACACTTCTTTGACATGTTGTAAGACTTGGCATGACAATGTCAGTTGCTAATCAAGACTCACCTCCAAGTTGATCTCATCCAGTTGGTCAATGGTCCGTATTCCTTTCTTATTGAAGATATCAAGGTACTGCTGACATCCTAGGCTGCCCAACCAACTGCAACACAAACACACGAATCTCATAATCAATTTTACACAGAGTAAACGGTTGAACAATATTAAAGGAAGTCTGCAAAATATTTTTCCAACTTTTTATGGTTTTTGACCTAAGATGTATTTATGAATGGGTATTCAAGTGTGATGGAGCAGTTATAACTGTGATGCTTAACCAGTTTGCATCAGAGGACATAGTAACACGCACTGGCTGTTTTTATACACAGGCACGGCTGGCGGGTTAAGACGTCAAGATTGCCTCAACTCACCTGCGGGTGACGTCTAAACACACTAATCCCTTTCTGCCTTTTGAACACACAAAGTCTGTGGAGGCAGACCGTATGTTGATCTTGAATTGGCCGTTGTGAACGGCCTACTGTTGTGCAATTTACGCTCCAGTGCACACCCGGCGTATTGAAACACATGAGATTTCGGCAAAAAAATCATACAAATACTGATAAACTCACTCTTGCAAATCAGTCATTGTGGTGTTTGGCTGTATGTCAGAAGTTGGCTGGAAAATTTAGCCTTTATACCAGAATTTTGATGGAAGGTTTATGTCTTTTAGTGTTTTTGATTAAAATTTACGCTAACTTGTAAACTTTTTCGTATTTGCATCATTTTTAATCAGGAATTTTAATTGAATGCGCTCTCAAACAGGCTGGTCCTGGAGAGAGCGCAATACAAGTTCACTAACCCTAACCGAACTCAACCCATCAAAGTTCAACAGCAGGTTTTGTTTAAATCTGTTGGGATAGGTAGAGTAGCCCTAAACTGCTGGTCTTTTCAACTGGGGTTGGCATACCTCCAGAAACTAAGTCCAACAGTGTGTGTGCACAATTTCCCATGTGGGTGCTGGAATTTGCCAGAATGGGTACGGTTCCTAGTAAATTAGGCTGGGGAGTTATGGTTAATTATGATTAAATTATTGGCGGTTCCCCACATATATCAATAAAATATAGCCCTGGCCATTTGGCAGCCAGGCACCTAACTGGTTTTAACTGCTCTATCACACTATTAATCACTCAATAATGAATGGCTATAGCCTGTATTTTGCTGACTAACCTGCCAATACTTCTATCGACAGGAGACACCTGACTAGTTCCTGCCACCTGACCCAATCCGGCATGATCCTCCGACCTTTGACCACTTGGTGAACTCTGACCTGCTAACATCTGACTGCTGCTGATTTCCTGTGATGAGACTACATCCTCAGTGAACTTGACTTGGTGGTCTACCTCCATGGCTGATGGTCCATCACAGTGGTCATGGACATGGTTGGTGTTTGGGGTTTGATGACGGGCAAATGTGTGCAACGGCAGGGTGTCTTGTCTGTGTAGACCAGCCATCTGGGATGTGATGGAGGGTTGATTGGTCAGGAGTGGTGGGTTGTTAGGAGGTGACGCTCCTTGTTGCTGGGAGGCATTGCTAGGGAAGGAGCTGAATCGTGGCATGTTGTGAATTCTGTAATAACAAACAAACAGTAGAGTTTCATTCAGATTTGCGGTAGCAATGACAAAGTCTGTAACATACTGAACTGCAGCCCATGAAGAACTACAATGGATAACGATGACACTTTTCCCCAGCAAAGCATCAGATATGCAGCAGATTGCCACTACAATGAACACCGCTACACAAAACATTTGGCTATAATAAATATCATGTTTATGTCCAAAATCTATGCAAAATATGTCTATACCAAGCATAACACTTTTGAAAATCACTGTGACGAACGGTCACTTGAGAGAGCCCTTCAACCCCCCCCCCCCCCCCCCCCGGCACTATCCTCTCTGGATCCTCCCTTGAATAGGTCAATCCATGGTCTAGCACTCAACTCCCCACCTGTGTATTAAACTCTAGAGTGAATTCACCATTTTATGTCAAACACATAAACACATGATCTCATGCATGTACATGCATGTAAATAAGGGAATTTCAGTCTAACAAACAAAAAAACCCAGAAAGTCTATCTTCAGCCTTGGTCCTCACTATAAAAACAAGACACGAAAAACTTTTCTTGTTCACATTAAGAAATCAATGTAAAACACACGGCTATGTTCTCCATCAATATCAATTTATTAATATGCCGTTTAGTTATTCACACACATTATATAATATAAATTTACAAATAAATGATTTGTAATAAGCCATATGTAGACGTATTATGGCATCAATGCTTTCAGCATGTGCAAGTACAAATTGTCATTTCTTTCATTTGTCAGTCACATGATTGACAGTGGCATGATAATGGTGACATTCAAACATGTTTGAATCTTACAGAATAATGTAATTGTGAACACACCTGCTGGGCAGTAATTGGACAGTAATCTTAATCAAACCTTGCAGTGTTCAGTTCAACAATAAACTGTACATTTATATCCATATTGGTAAAATTTGGGATATTTTACAGTTAAAACAAAATAAGAAATACCTGTACTCTGTTCAGTTTATTAAAATATCTGTCACAGACCTGAGACATAATGGTGTCATACTGATTGACAAGTGGGCTTTGTTATGGGATGCAGGTGAGGAGAGAGCCAGCTGGCTTCCATGGGAAGGCTCAACATGGTTACGTCTCAGGTCTTCTAACTACATGTACGTCAATGGAAATGACCAATCATGATACACTGAATCAACATGAAGGAGCTCCCAGTCCCAGTACACATTGGATCTTTTCTTTAATCAACGTGCTCTGTGAGCAGACCTTTGTTTTTTTTCTTCATACGCTTGTAAAACATTATTGCATTTTCACTTCATTATATACAAGATGTTCTGAGGCAGAATATTTTCAACTTTTCAAACCTTGCTTTTTTTTCTTTGGACTTTTGACTTTCCACAAACCACTTTCCTTTTTGAGAGATTAGAATTTACAAATACCTTTTTTTTCTTTCAGAAAACTAGCTTAGGAAAAATCCACCTGCCGAATTTGAATCTAATTTGTCAAGAAAGCAATATGTGTGCTTGTTCAATTCTGCAACATCCACAAAACAGGAAGCAGCAAGATATGTTTACAAAAGTAAAGGCAAAACAATTTCAAAGATTCCAAACATTAATGTACATGTACTTGAACTTAAAGGTTACAATACGGTAAAACTCTATCTGAACATTTTAACTGTTTTTATTTACATGTACATGTAGACACAAAACTACATTGTCTACCAGTTATAAATGGAGACAATGGAACGAAAGGGGCAGCAGGGGCAGATCCAGGGGTTTTTCTGGGGGGGGGGTGGGGGGAGGATGGGTTCAGGCCCTTCAGATTTGTTTTTAGCAAATCAGTGCTGAAATGTATGACATGGGAGTGCTGTTTACATCGGTCGATCATGCACACTATTGGACAATAGTCTGCAAATAACCCCTTAATCCCTGCTGGCTATGCCTCTGTCTGATTGGTGGACATATTTGTGATTAGTACTACTATAATTGGGTTTTTTTGGGGGGGGGGTGTCAGAGCAGGTTGTTTTATACCCCCCCCTTCAATCCGCGTCCGCGCAGGGACGTGTGGGGGGATAAGACTATGGCGCATACACACATGAATGACGTGGAAGTACATTACATGTACATGTATAATTATCTGTTTATATAAAAAGTCCGTCTGAAATAAAATTGGGGACTTTGGAATTAAAATTTTGCGTTAAATTGTAAAGTAAAACAAACTAGATTAATATCTACATTAACTTTACATGTTGAACATGTAAATGTACAAGACAACATATATACATACTGAAAAATGTCAAGTCTCCAACTGACCAATTCAATGCAAAATTCAGATCTGTACCATTATATGCACACATATCTCTCAGATGTCACACCACCATCATGTGGTTTGAATGTAAAATGTTTAAAAAGAATGACCAATAAATAAACAGAAGCAGAATGCAAGAAAAAACCTTGCAAGGAATATTTCTCCAGAAAGGCAGTTTTCTACTTTTTTCTACAAACATGGAGAATGACTGGAAGCTTTTTCACAGTGTAACATGTTTCTAAGTCAACTCCTCAGAATGTACGAGGTAGTCATAAAATACTTCAAGCCAAGTACATGTCAAATCCATTCAACAAATTTGGTCCCTTTGTCCATCTGTGTAAGGCTCATAGACATACATAAAACTAATATGTGTTTGTAACTTGCAAGCTCAACCCCATATTAAAAAAAATATTACAAAGCAACATTTAGTTTTCAAACCATTTCTTCATAAAAAGTAACTCTATTCTACAAAGGGAAATACACTCAGTGAAAATAAATAAGATTTATAAATTACAATAGGATATATTATGTGTACTAACAGAGACATGTATATATTTACAGAATAGAAAGGAAAACTCATCTTGACAATAAATTACAATGAGGAAAGTTTGCGCAATAAGAGGCAATATACAATTATCTTTTTACCAGAGTATTTGAAAATGATTGAAGAAATGCAGTCAAAGTACTGGCAGTCTGTGTACCCTTCCACTGATCATCATGCAAAAGCAACCAAATGACATGTATTCCAATAGCATGAGGAAGAGCTAATGGCATTGAGTGCTGACACTGGCTAATATATCCACATTTTAAAAAAATAGTGTGGAAAATTCTGCCAGAAATTTCACAGAAATTTCAACGAATGCAAATTGTCTTCTTGTCAATGCTTTGAGATTTTATGGATTTCTTGCGTGTACAAATACATACAATAAAATCCACTGCAAAATCCATTGCTACTCTGGAAATTGTTAGGTGACACCCAGGGACTATTGGTGATATTTCCATTTCATTTTACATCATTTACTACAGTCGTACCAGATGCATGCACATACAACAGGAAAGACAACCATTCCAACATTCACTTCTTGCTTGCAGCCATGATTCCTGGCATGAAACTACAAACCTACCAAGTGGGGTCACTGCTTTTCCAACGATGATGAATATCAAACCATTCACAATACAATGTACACACTGTAGCTGGATTGGATGGTCAACTTGTCAAAATAGCATCAAGAGAGAATCTGATAAAGTAATATGATTCACTTTAGGCCAAAAAAAAAAGTCTCCGGTTTCTGGTATGCGCGCGCGTCGCCGTAGCCATGCGCGTCGGCAAAATGAAAAAGTTTTTTTTTCAATGAAAGATGATGTCTCAAAACCGCCAAACTCACTGGTTTGACTGGAATCCTGCTGCTGCATAATTGTAACGTGTATTTAGATTGGGTTATGGCCGAGAATAAGCTTTATGTGGCCTCTCTGGACTCCCATATATTTGCACTAAGTTTAGTCGGGCACCATTTGCAGTCATCAGCCGACATTTGAAGCAAAAAAATCAGGTAAAAAAAAAAAAGCCGCGTCGCCGCACCACTTTTTGGGCAAGCTCCATACCAGAAACCGGAGACTTTTTTTTTGGGCCTTACCAATGGTGAATCCAATTGGATCCAACTGTAGGCATATTGTGTGAGACTTTGTCATTCTCAGCAGTGGAACTGATCATTCTACACTGGTTGGAAACTCTCATTATAGACTTTGTTGGAGTTCCTAAGATGCACACTTTACTATTGTAAGATAGAGGTAGGGTGCCTAGAACATTATCAATGTATCTCAAGGGGATCTGGAGTAACGTCAGCTGAGCATGCCTGCATCTATAACCAACATGCCTCAAATCTGAAAATTGCTCCAATCGCATTTACAATTCTCAAGAATATTAAAACATGCATACTTTCAACAACCAACTGGCATTGTGGAATAAAAATACATTCATGCTTCTACTAAATTACCCATAGGTCAACTGCTTGGAAAGAGCTTCAACATTTTCTATCATAATTGCAACATACAGTGGATAAAACTTCTAACAATTGAAAAAAAAAACACCTGAATCAAAGCCAGCCAATTTTCAGCACAAAAATACTTGCGGTACTATATATTTAGCATTGCAAGGCATTGCATTATAGTTGATAATTTCCACATACAGGCAGCATATATGTAAGTCTTATGTACAAGTTATATACATGTATATTAGGGCATCTTCTACTTGGTTGGTACACAAGGGCTGCTAGGCTGCTTCTTATTATGCTCCTATGCGATTTAATGAGGTTTTCAGGGGAAAAGATATCATTACAATTCTTGAATCTTTGCATAACCAATAGGGTTACACAAATACACAATTCAAAGGTTGAGTATGCCTGCAATCCGGTAGGTCATATGTGCAGCGGTCATCTTCCATTGCACTGTCTACTTTAAAGGGAAAATACAACATTTGCAAACATCGAAAAATAAAACTACCAAGTTTTTACGAAAAACCTTACTAGTATGTTGGTAAATGACAGTCTAAAGCATCCTGTAAAACTATGGTACCTGGTGTGAAGACATTTTCAAGAAAATGGTATTTTTGTATACATTTCCAACGGTGGTCGGCCGACCACCGTTGGAAAAACCTGACTATTTTTTTCAGTCCAAATTGTGTTTGCTATTGATTACATGTTCATGAACGGGTGCAGGCCAGCTACACTGGTTCCTTTACCTTACAATTTGTGGCATCTAAAAATTGATCCATTTCATCTTTATTGGAGTCAGGGAACCAGACTACTTGAAAATTTTTGTTTTTCTTGGTTTTTCCAGCATTTTCGGACACAACACTTCCAAAATGTCAGTGTAACAATATTTGATCTATTATACTAACCCCTCAACTAGTTCATTTCTGAAACTTACAGCGGAAGCCAATGATGTACATTCCCTTTAAGTGGAACCAGTCTCATATCAACAGGCTTTCTCTCCAGATGAACTCTGTCACTAAGTTTGTTCATGTTTTTCATGAAATTGGTTTCAGAACAGAATATGCTCATCTAACATTCATGTATTCTGGGAAATAATGGAACTGACCTGTATCTCATAATAGAGATTACATGTACATAATCTACCTGGATGAGGCTGGAACACACACAAGTCACAATTTGCTTATGTACAATATAAATAATGTCAGAGCTATACATCCATCTCGGAGTACTTGGGTCTGTACCACATCAGCACACTTATTTCACCCATACTCATCATGACAGTTCTGCTGTGTAGGATGCGGTGGCCGTTAACAGACCCTTGTTATGGATGTTATAGCATTGGCCAGTGACCCATCAGTCCATGCATTTTGTTTCTGTGCCAGTCTCTGATCCCGGTTTCACCCGTTGAAGGGTTTTGAGCACCTTCCGAAACCTGGAACATTACAAGCAGAGAAACAAAATGAGTGGATATGGGTGTGGCATCCCAACCAGGGGCATGGGAACCCACTAGGACCCTCAACATCTCCATATCAACACTGTCAATATGGGTGTGGCGTCCCAGCCAGGTGCATGGGGAACCCACTAGGACCCTCAACATCTCCATATCAACACTGTGGATATGGGTGTGGCATCCCACCCAGGGGCATGGGGAACCCACTAGGACCCTCAACATCTCCATATCAACACTGTGGATATGGGTGTGGCATCCCACCCAGGGGCATGGGGAACCCACTAGGACCCTCAACATCTCCATATCAACACTCTGGATATGGGTGTGGCATCCCACCCAGGGGCATGGGGAATCCACTAGGACCCTCAACATCTCCATATCAACACTGTCAATATGGGTGTGGCATCCCAGCCAGGGGCATGGGGAACCCACTAGGACCCTCAACATCTCCATATCAACACTGTCGATATGGGTGTGGCATCCCACCCAGGGGCATGGGGAACCCACTAGGACCCTCAACATCTCCATATCAACACTCTGGATATGGGTGTGGCATCCCACCCAGGGGCATGGGGAACCCACTAGGACCCTCAACATCTCCATATCAACACTGTCAATATGGGTGTGGCATCCCACCCAGGGGCATGGGGAACCCACTAGGACCCTCAACATTTTACTGCCAGACGGTTTATCAACGTAACTTTCAATAATGTATCTGATTAACCCTAGCCTTCCTCAATTCTCCAAAATCAACCCGGAGGACTGAGGCTGAATGGCAAAAAAGTGTCAGTTGATTTTGGAGGATGCATTGTGTCAAAGATTTAGGTTGACCATGCATTGTTTATGTTCAGTCATTCATGATTGAGGCCCACATTACGCTGGATACCATCCGCACTGCTTCTGAATATCATCGACACTGCCTTAACCCATGACACTTTGACAGTGATCGTTGGAGGATTATATAGAAATTGAGGCAATGGTCACCCCTCCACTAAACAAATTCAAGAAATAGCGGGTTTGCAGGATTGAGGGTGCATCCTAGGCAAAAGGGCCCCAGGCGGTAAGCTGTAATCTCAGGCCCAAACTGTAGCACCATTGGCTGTGCTCTGATTAAAGACATCCAAGAGAAGTTGCCAGCTCTGCTTGTATTATGCATCAGCATTCCTGAATGGAAACAATCTGAAGAAGCGACACCAATCACTTCACTTCCTTGATTGATCCACCTCGGTTCTTGCCTTTACTTGCTGCAAATACATCTTCTAGCAGTTCATGTTGAATTTCATTTGGTACATTGACTGACTCTTCATTTAGAATTTGAATTCCCCAATCTAATTTTTTTTATTAGGACTTTGTACATAGGATTGGGACTGTAAATAAGACTTCAAATGCATAAACTATGGCCATTCTGGAAAGCAGCAACGGTGTGGCATGGTATGTGATTTATTATGCTTGATGACAATTTACTTGCGTACGTCCATAGCCATTGCCCTTGACGTTTCATTTTACTGCAGAACCTGTACTTAACCACTGTGCAGACAAAACATTCTAAACCTTACTGTAACAATGAATGACTGGGTCATTTCACTTAGCCCTGTTGCAATATTCCATGGGAGACTTCTGAGTATTGGTGGCAGCAAACACACCGGTCCCTTTCACTTGTTTACGTCACGTTTAAGCTAAAGCGCGCATACTCAATATGACGCAAACCATGGAAAAAGGAAAGGTGTGTTCACTGCCACCAACGTCTAAAAGTCTCCCATTGATAGTTGCCGATCATTGAAAAGTGTATAACTTTAACATCCTGAGATGAGATCAAGTAATAAGGTGCTTGTGATGCTTTAATTTACAGGCATCCCAGACTCTCAGAAAAAGGAGACTGGAAGGCAGTTCATGTGAATATAAGTGCTACAAATCCATCTGTTTTCTAAATGCGGGTCCCGTTTAAACATTCCGGACAAATTGTGTTTTGATTTCGACCTTTTTGTTTTAAAGTTTCAACGAGTAAATTTCAAATCCTCAACTGTAAATACTGAACCTCACTCCTAAGGTGCAACCTGTTGTTTCATGACATTCACCACCCTCTATTATGCATCTCTATATTGTGATTCATGCCAAATATTACTCCTTCCTTCATGTTCTTAAGGATGAGGAGCGCATGTTTTTACTTCCCTGTTTGTCAAAAGAGCATTAAGTGCACACATACAATTGTGCAAAGCACTAAGCAAAAGCTTCTAGTTGAGATCATCAGATTTTAGTCTTACCGTATTCCTTAGCCCTAATCTGCTGAATGCAACAGAAAGGACCAGAACCGTTGCATTTAGCAGTCAACTCAAGTCCCATGCTTCGTTGCAGGGATCATAGTGCCAAGGAGGATACAAGATCCACTGTTGCATTTGGTTGCATATACCAGTAGCAGGGTTCTCATTTCATGTGTTGGATATATTTAGCAGGGTACTTACTACAGGTAGTATTTTGTAGCTTTAGGTGAGGTTAGGGCTAATTAGACACCCCTATTCCAATTACAAATATTAATAAAGGGGGTACTTACTGCTGCTGAAGTCGTGTTTGGTCTGTCTTGTGTTGGTTGCGCTGATCTTGAGTAACGTATGACATCAATTCTAGTGACTCTTTGATACGCATTAGCAACTCATAGTTGGCACGACCTTTGACCTGAAAGATTAAGAAAAACGGGGAACAATGACAAACTGCAACATTTTCAGGCCAATGAGATAATTTGCAAATTAGCTACATTGTAAATCCAGGTCTTACTTGAAGTAAACATAGGCTGGGATGAAGTACATGACTTTGTGTGATAAGTTATCCTGATATTGCAGACACAGTTAACGTGACTTACCATGATACAATACACTTCTTCATCAGGCTTTTTCCTCTTGCCTCCTATTTGTGTCACACTGAATGACTGGGTCATTTTACTCTGTCCTGTAGCAATAGTCAAACCGAACATAACTTCAAAAGGGGACTTCTTACAAAACTGAAACAATTATTTACCCAAAGATATGTAAAAGACAACACAAATTTTGGGAATAAAATTCACAAGTTTTCAAATGCCGTGTGATGCTCTGAATAAGCCCTTCAAGTACATAATCATATTTCCCCTGTATGAGCAATCATTTCTTTTTTTCTAACAATAAACTTTTCCCTTTTCTTTTACAATTTCCATTATTTTTTTGAGCAAATGATTGTTGCCTTTTTGGTTATGATTTCCATTTTTTTCAGAATGATTAATGATTCCTTTTTCAAAAAACATCTTTTGTATTAATCAAACAGCTTTGTGTTTAGTGTGTTTTAAGTTTCCACTGAAGATCCCATTGTCATCCTATTACTTGCTGACAGCACATGTGTGCTTGTATCCATGCACATGTGTGCTTGTATCCATGCACATGTGTGCTTGTATCCATGCACATGTATGCTTGTATCCATGCACATGTCTGCTTGTATCTATGCACATGTGTGCTTGCATCCATGCACATGTATGCTTGCATCTATGCACATGTCTGCTTGTATCTATGCACATGTGTGCTTGCATCCATGCACATGTGTGCTTGTATCTATGCACATGTATGCTTGTATCCATGCACATGTATGCTTGCATCCATGCACATGTGTGCTTGTATCCATGCACATGTATGCTTGCATCCATGCACATGTGTGCTTGTATCTATGCACATGTATGCTTGTATCCATGCACATGTATGCTTGCATCCATGCACATGTATGCTTGCATCTGCACATGTGTGCTTGTATCTATGGACATGTGTGCTTGCATCTGCACATGTGTGCTTGTATCCATGCACATGTGCTTGTATGGAATAACCAAATAATCATTGCGGGCTTACTGTCAATCAAAATCTTCATTATTCCATTATTCTCACCCCGTTTGAGTGGTTTCTTATTTTGTTTTTCTGTTTGGTGTTTCTCTTCTCCTTTCCTGTCTCTGCCTGGGCATGCACAGACTCTTACATCAATCACCTGCCTCCCTAAGACTTGGCCACTGAGAGACAAAAATAGTACATCATCAGTTGTGTCTTACAATGAACTGGGAAATGAACGGTAGGTATATACCATCAATATACAACATTATAGGTGACTCTTTACAAATATTTTGTGACTGGCAACGTACAAAAAAAGTGATTTATTTTGCTTTGCTGAACCCACCAAGTGTGCTAAGCACTATTTCAGCTGAGCAATGATCAGCCTGGGTGTCATTCATGTTGCACAGTCTCAGCACAAACTCGTAACTTGTTCCAAAGCTGCTATTTTTGCTGGTCTATGTAAAGAAGTTACACCATATTATAAAGGCTGAACAGCTTTCAATGAATAGGTTTGAATGAAGTTCTTGAAGGGACCAGTGCAAATGTAGAGAAGTTTACAAGAATTCCAAGGTAAACCAAAGACAAGTCCTGGCCAACAGGCTGGGACACTGGAAATGGAACTTGAGATGGAATCCAGACTTCAGTGTTATGAAGAATTGATTCTCGGTAGTAACAATTCCACTTTAAAATATATACATCATAATTGATCAATTTGTTAATGAGAGAGGAATTACACCACTCAATGACCTTGCACACTGATTAACATGTACAGGTCATTAGTAATATTACGGTCATTTTTCAAATAGCTTTCATGATTTATTTAATTTGAATCACTTCCAAATGTTGTAGGAGTTGGCCACATCCATGGAATCTGTACAAAAGTACCCCCTCAACGGTTAAAAATAACAGCGTTGCTGTTGAAACCCCTCAGCCGAAGTTTGTCGAAAAGGGCAAACTGACATTCCATGCAGAAACCATTAACTCACCACTGTGACCTTGACCTTTGACCCCAAAACCTATCCCAACTTGCCTACTCCCAAGGGTAACCCCCTAGCAAAGTAAGACACCAAAATCTCATTTCTAACTCAAGTTACCATCCAAAAACCATTTACATTTAACTCACCACGGTGACCTTGACCTTTGACCTTTTGGCCCCAAAACCTATCCCAACTTGCCTACTCCCCAGGGCAAACCCCTACCAAAGTAAGACACCAAAATCTCATTTCTAATTCAAGTTATCATCCAGAAACCATTTACCTTTAGCTCACCACAGTGACCTTGACCTTTGACCTTTTTGACCCCCAAACCAATCCCAACTTGCCTACTCCCCAGGGCAACCCCCTACCAAAGTAAGACACCAAAATCTCATTTCTAGCTGAAGTTATCATCCGGAAACCTTTTACATTTAACTCACCACGGTGACCTTGACCTTTGACCTTTTGACCCCAAAACTAATCCCAACTTACCTACTCCCAAGGGCAACCCCCTACCAAAGTTAGACATCAAAATCTCATTTCTAACTCAAGTTATCATCCGGAAACCATTTCCCTTTAACTCACCACAGTGACCTTGAACTTTGACCTTTTGACCCCAAAACCAATCCCAACTTGCCTACTCCCAAGGGCAACCCCCTACCGAAGTTACAATCCCAAACAACATTTCTCACTCAAGTTATCATCCGGAAACTAAGCTGCCCGGACGGACGCTCCAGCCAGACGGAATTGTGTTCCCATTATCCCTTTTTCTAAAGATTCTCTTCTGGGGTGATGTTTTTCTATTGTGAAAATAGTGGGGTGATGTGTCCTGAAAGGAACATCACCCCACAAGGGGGGTATGGTCAGAACGGCCCGACGGCCCGACAGACAGACGGACGGACGGACGCCGTAGGCGATGACAATAGAGTTGGGTGAGAATTCTTCGAACATTTCTTCAGCCTATTGCTGATGGTGCCTGAAGCTCACATAAAGACGCTACAGGTAAGTGCAGATTCATAATAGATTAGTCGTACGTACTACTAACAGTACACACGTGAACCAGTACTCGCACATGATGGCACACTCAAATGCTCCATCTCTTGTTTAGGCAATGAGTTCATAGGGTAATGGTTCGCAGATTGTAAGACTGAGCAAATACCTGTTTTCCAAAGTAAAGACAGTTTGAATCTGTCTCCTGTTCAATCCTCCCACACAGGATAAGAAGCACTTGAAGGTCAGGAGGTAGGTGGTATGCTCAGTGCCAACCTGTGGCATATTGTAGGCCATTGCTACACTCATTCTGCCAGTTGTAGTGTCTTCATCGTATAAGGCAGATGGATCCGAGCAAGTGATGAGGTGGTGAGCTGAGCGTTCTGTACATGGATGGATAGCAACAAGGATTCAAATCAAACTTCTGCTCCAGATAACTGAAAGAAAATTCACCTTAGAAGCGATTTCAGGCTAAAAAAAACATGAAACAAAAGTATAAGTTAAACTACATGTAGACACAGACAACAGGCTATTGATTTCCCTCAGACAGCCCAAATGAGCCACAACTGAGAAATGTTTATGTGCAGGTCATACACGTTCTTAAATTTGAGGTGTGGATGCTTCTGAAACGCTGTAAGGACCATGCATTATGGTACAATCTTAGTAAGCATGGTACATTCTCATTTAAGTTTTCAAATTCAGATTGCCAGATTAGTCCATAGCAGAGGTGGGGAAGTAGACGGATGTAGTTCGATATTTGTCAACAATGACTAGTGGACTGGACTGAGAGTTCCTGACCTGATGGTGGGCCTTGATGGTTGGGGCACCTGCGGACTGCCTCCTGTACGTACTCTGGTTTCTTGAAGATAGGCATGGCCCGGATGTAAGTACCTGGTGGAGGCTCCAGACTGGTCTTGAACATTATTGGACAGGCCTTGTCCTTATCTACAAACAACTTCTTTAGCGTTGGTGAAAACTGCAATCAGACAAAATATGAAAAAAGGAAAATGTGTTATTATAATATACAAACCAATGCTATGATGGAGAGAAATCAGCATTTCAGGCTAATATTTAATAGCTAAGATTTGGAGAAGCAAATACCACATTCCACAAGGAAGATCACTACCGACAACTACTGCATGTAATCCCACTGGGTTCCCCAGGTGCTCTTACATATGTACAAATAAATTGTCTTTGCGAATGTTAAATCTTATAAAGTTCATTAAAGATGGGAACCAATCTTTTTATGCACATTTCTAGCCCCTCTGCCTTTTATCCCATAAGCCTTGAATTGCTCCAAAAAAACATTTTGTTGGAAAACCACTTATTGTTTTACTCAACTATTTTTTTTTTAATTCAAGCTCTGTAATGGCAGCTTGAACCCAATGGCTCATACTTTTTACTTTTTCATTTTCAAGACAACTGCCACAATGGCTGCGAGCCAATGGCACAGTACTTAATATAAGTGCAGAATACTGAAATGCGATAGTCGTCATTGCTGGATTCAAGAAATCCAATATGAGGCCAATACCTTTGCTTTGTTGTAAATGAAAGCATTGGGTGAATATGATCCTTCACAGCCAAATGCACAGACTTTTGTTAGATTTAAACACATTTCTGTTTTCCATCCAAATCGAATGCAGAGACTTCCTCTGGCCAAATTAGAAGCTCGTATTGCCCTCAGACCTGTTATCTTTAAAATGACTTTGATATTCTAAATTAACATAATTATTACCAAATTCAACAACAGGTAAATACTGGTTTCTTGCAGGGTCTCTTTTTCTTGGTACCTGGTGTTTTTGTCTTGTACATCATTAAGCAGACATAGGTTAATTACTTACTGTCCAGCTAACACTTTTTGCAGCAGTTGAGGTAGGCTGCCCCAGGTAGATTTCAAATCCATAATCACCTGTGTAGTCCACACTAAAATCAAAGCAATTTGTGTCAATTAACTGTTTAATTATCAGCATTTATAACAAAAACAACAAAGCACGCTGATCAATCAATAATAATAAATTTGCTTCATTTTCAGTGACATGTGTTAATAACTTTGGGAATAAATTGCTGCAAAAACATTGTCGGTGCTTTTTGATGAGAAGTTTTTCAATACTTTTATGCAAATTTAATGGTCTTAAGCTACGTGCATGTCACATTATGACACACGTACAAACTATCCTTGCAAACCTGAACAGATCCTGCATTCCTTTTTCGCTTCATTTCTTTTTCATGGGAGGGGGTAGTACAGTGAAGAGTCATGTGACTTACTTGCTGGGCAAGGCTTGTGATGCAGCACTGGTAGGTGGAGGGGTAGTAGTCGTATCAGTGGAATACTCAGACATTGGAGGACCAGGGGCAGCATTGTCTGGCAACATATTGGGTTGGAACGACTGGGTCTGACAACAAATAAAGTAAGAACAAAAAAGACATTTTTAATTACTTACATGTGGGTCCACCAATTAACATCAAATCATTCTATTTTATGTAACAATGTTTCCTTCTCGTAAGCTGTTTGTATTGGACTATTTTTGGGTGAGATTTTAACAAGACAAGTTAATCTGAATGGCTACGTATAACAGTTAATACTGCCTTGTTACAAAGCATGTTAAAATGGTTAATGACCAGTGTCCATAATCTTCATTGACTTCCATAAACAAAGTCAAGTGCAAGTGTATGAAGAAAGGATTGAATGCCAGCTGAAGAACCATGCACAGCCGGTGTGCAAGTGCCTGTGTAGTGTGACCTTCATGCTGTGCTGTTTGTACTGTGTTATGGACTGGACTTGCACTGTCTACACTGGACATTAAAAAAACAATTGACCAGGTCACTTTTACTGGACAAAGTTTGGCTGGTACAAGTAGTCACTTGGCTCAGGAAAAGTAACTGAGAGGAAAGTTTTCCAAGCTGTTGACACTGGACTTAACATGGCAAAATAACCATCGTCTCAGTGAGTTCTACCCCCAAAACAAACCCTGAGTGCAAAGTCTGCAGACCATTTATGCATCACCATTTAAAGTGTACCATTTTTTTTGGGATTGGTGCAATTTAGTCAGCTCTTTCGGGCTGATTTAGACTATTAGAGGATTTAAGCAATTTAACTACAAAATTCCATAGGGAAAAACAGTGTCAATCATGTGTTATATGTACTGTAAATCAATTGATTGACACAGACAAAATCTAGAAGTCAACAGTTACGACACAAAACAAATTTTCATTGGGTACATGCATGTTCTGGAAAACAAAACTACATTTTTCTCTTTTGGATGTCTTTGCAACACTTTGAGTAAGGACTTTAATTTTGGGTCTCTTACCAATCAAAAGACCCACCATAAACTGTTAAAGTTTGTTTGTATATATTCGTACACACCGTGTGCATGTCCATGTCCATGTCAATGTACATGAAGATGTACATGAAGGTGTACATGTACACGTCTACATGTACATGTACACAGCATGTTCCCCTAAGTAAAACTAATAACATTTTGGGAAACCACTTACCACCAAGCGACTGACTAATTTTGAAAGCTTTACTTTTGGTCCTGTATTAATAAACATCTTGCCTCTGTTCTTTAAGAACATGTACATGAAAGTTGATGTCCAGCTAGTGATCTTTCATCCCCAACTCACTTTACACTGTACACATACATTGTACTTTGACCCACTTCAACACAGTGAGCATTAGCATCAAGTAGAGCACCCAATTCTAGTGGACTTCAAATTGTCCGTAATCATTGAGCTATGACAGGCCATGTCTGGGCACCATTCAGTCACCAATTGGCATGATCAATATTTCACTGAAAGCACGCAAAGCCCAATGAGAGCATGAGAATCCACCTGATCAAAATACAGGCGCATCAAAACGATCTCATTCCTGACCAGGGGAACTGTATTTTCAATAGATGAACAGTACTCATTATACCAAATGTAAAGGTACATGTTTGATTACAGCCAAACAAAAATGACACTGCAATGACACACACCCCTACTCAATGGACTAGTCCAAATTTCACTTCAATATTGGCTTCTGGTCATCCAACCATTTGCATCCCCCAGATGCCCCTTTGTTATGAAGAAGCTTAGCATGCAAAGAAGAAAAACCATAAGATCATCTATTGACCACATATTTTGATCCTGAAGGCAATGGTGTGATTTTAAAAAGAATTCTTATGCGAATCTCAACCAAGAAACAATGCGTTCTATTTGGGAATGGTTTGCTGACACAAGAGGTGTGCCAAACTAGTTGAAGACCACTCATTAAAACTCCATGATTAATTTCCACCAGATGCCCTACACATGTAATATTGTTCCATGTTGTTTTTCTATGTACATGTGGTTCTTAAGTACACTGGCTCTATGTTTCAGTGTGTTGTTTATGATAAGCTTTACTTCCTGGACGGTCATTTCAGATCACATGGAATACATGTACATTTTGTAAGTTATCATGGAAAAATCATCAACTACATGAGAATAAATAACACACCAACAATAAAAATCAAAATAAGACCTTTGTGATAAGTCCGTTGTAAAAGACACACATTTTACATGCACAGAGTGTGAAGAAAAAGTCACAAATTAAAACATACTAACAAAATCTCAACAATTCCCTGCAAACAGAAAAACTACTTTACTAAATAACACACTACCATCAGGAAATTACTAACTGGCCAATTTTTTAAGTTATAACTTTCGTAAAACTTTCCTAATGTTTCCTATCATCAAGACAATCAGATTTTTCAGAGCATACTGATTTGAACTTTAGTTTCACAACCAACCGGTTCTTTTCAGAACCACAGTCGTACATCTTCTCAAAAGAGATTCCTCCACAGTTACCACAAACCCTCACTAGTTTACACTACCGCCATGCAAAGTTACATTACAAATCTCATTCATTTTTCAAAAACAATCAGCTCTCAAATCTTATGAGACATCCTTTCTAGGATTAAGCAGCGCACGGTCAGCCGTGGCCAGTCCCCAGGTAGTGCCCGGAGCATTGCCCAGATCAGTCTGTCAGCCTGCTACAGGCAGGATTGAACTCTCCATGAGGAAAAGCTATTTACGTCCCTGCATTACACACATCGACCTATGCACAGGATGACATGTAAATCTCTTGCTTACAAAAATGAGAGTCATGTTGGAAGTTTTTACAAGTGGAATTGTTATTTTAAGAACTCTAACCTATAGATGTTGAATTAATGCCAAATTCCCATTGGGTGCACAAAATCATTTTAAAGCTCTAGAAATATATCACACCCTGAAACTGAAATTGTAAGTCACAGTAGAGCTTCACTTTGAACATAAACAGATCTGAATGGAATGAATATCTGGTGACAGTATAAATGTAAACAAAGCTGCATTAAGGTACAATGTATTCTAAATCACAAGGAAGTTTATTCTCACTGAACCTTACTAAAAATTAGTCCCACTAACTGGGGCGCTAGAACTCCTTTTTTGACATTTGGGATATTGGTCTGTCGTACTAGCGTCCCACTAAGGAAGTATTCTCAATGTTGCAATTTCAAAGTTCACCACAAAAATCATGCAAAATACTTGACAAAAATACCTTTGAAAGCACCTACTGGCTTCTCCACATGTCAAAGACGAAGTAATGGGGTTTCAATGATACTCACGAATATTTTTTGGGTTGCAAATCCATGAAATTTAACCACTATAGCACAGACATCATACAGCGATCATTCAATAATGTTGTGGCTGTTTTTTAGCAACGCATTGTCTATGCATCTAGCGCCGGGGACACGACCGTGTACTGAGTCAAAACACAAATTCCGCGTGTAGATCGGGGGAAGCAACAACGAATGTTTCATGACAAGGCAATTGCAACATTGAGATTGCTTCTGTAGTGGGACGCTAGTACGACGGACCAACTTCCCAAATGTCAAAAAAGGAGTTATTGCGCCCCAGTTACTGGGACTAACTAAAAGTATACCTTTCCTCAAATATCTCCTTACTCATATTAAACATTGAATAACACTGACCTATGACATTCAGAATGGCTTACACATCTTGGCCTTCCACAGGTGACTATAATCTCATATATGACTATATAAGTCTCATATTTCATGGCGTGTCGTTCAACTGCATGGAAACAAATTATGAACAATCTGTCGGACAGTTTTGCTGCATAAGGTAGATATAATCTACCGTAATTTTCGGAATATAAGCCGTGGCTTATACGTTGAATTTGCCCATGAAAATGTTTACTGCGGCTTATACACAGGGCGGCTTATACGCCGAGCCTTGAAGAATAAAAATAAGATTCACATGTGTATTTAATGTACTGGTACAAGTAGAGATGTGTTGCTGAAATGAAATATAAATTAAGAAAGTCATTAACAAACCGAAACCACGTCTCACGTAAAGGTACCGAGCGGTAAAAAGTACGGTGATGAAAGCTGTCTTCGACACTTAGGACTAGCCGTACGTGATACTGGTACAGTGCAGCAGCGATATGCAGCATGCTTTCCCCCAGTGGACCACACCATTTGTGGTAATAAAGGGGTGTTCTTTCTTGGGAACAATGATTACCAATATTACCGCTAAAAAAAAAGACGGCTAAAATTTGTATGACGTTCGAAAAACTTATTTATTACATAATCAGTTGTTCCACGTCACAATATATTTTGTTTTCTTGAAATGTATTCAAGAAACGATGTAAAACTCAAAAGAGGGACTAAATCACCCCTTACAAAATTAATGGTTCGTCTATTAAAATGTCCGCTTCGTTTTGACTATTTCCGAAGAAAGTTACGATCGAAACTTGAATTTTTTTCGCAACTACTCGTTAGTAATCGCAACAATTTGATAAGTTTTGAGGTAAAAACGGACCTGTTTATTCTTAGGACAAAACAAATCAGCATCTGTTGCCACAAAAGCAAGATTTGTAGTGCTCCAGTCAGACAACACACGGTGGGTTTCATACTCTCTCACGTGCTGTGGGAAGATGTTGTCATTCACCGGCGTGCGTGGCGCAGGCCGCCGGGCTATGACGGGGCAGCCGGCAGCAGTTCCCGGTGTTTATTTCTCATCAATTCCCATATTTGTTTGTAAAAGTATCGATTGTAAATGATTTGATATAATTTTTGTGGCCCTTTTAATAGCTTCTGTAGTGTAAATGGAACTGGTTCAGAGCATTTTGACTAGAATTTGGAGGGCTTACAAAATTGAAACCGCAGCGGTCGCTGCGGCTTATACGCCGGTGAGGCTTATACGCCGACTTCAAATCTTAATTTGCAGATTTTTGCGTGCTGCGGCTTATACGCCGCGCGGCTTATATTCCGAAAATTACGGTAAGTAGTGCAGTTTCCAAGGTAATGTGGAATTCCTCCTTTTTTCTTCTTCTTTACTTAAACATTTAGGGTTTGATCACTCAAGGGATCAATTTCATTTCAAAAGAAGAATTCCTGAATTCCACTCATTTTTACTAGACGTAAATCATTGACCTTACACGTATACCCAGTTGTCATAGCTATAAAATACCCTTTGACTGTCCAGTTTTACCGAGCATGATTGACAAATCATGCACTCCAAACATTTCAGTTCCTCTGCAACATGTAAATGTGCATCTTTTATTTTAGAATATCTAATTACTTCTTTTAAAAACATACTAAACAATATTTTTGAAATACTTTGTCTAGTTAAGGGTTGGCATTGTCAGGATAAGATTCAACATTGACTTCTGGCCAATTAATTAGCATCTCTGTTCCAGCTTCAGTCCAACCACACTGAAGGAACATGATACAGAATGTATGCACAGACTATTTTTTAAGCAATCATTTTCTAATTACTTGTCAAACCTAATACTTTTACCCCTTAATAAAGCAATTTTCTCATAAAAAAACATGTTGAAGTTTTCAATGTCATCCCCAATCAAGTTCAATGTCTTAATACTTTTAGTTAATTAATCTAATACAAAGAATTGCATGCTCTCAGAAGCAATCCTGCAGACAAAAGTATTGCATTCCATACTCAACGTCAATTGCACCACAACAGTTAAAGGTTGCAATAATTTCAATTTCGTTTGAACTTCCTTCCTTCTTAAAATCAATATATTCTTTTTTAAAAATACATTAAAGGTGTGAGATACAACTTATAAAGTAAATTCTTATAAAAATTACGTGAGAAAAGGCGAGGATTACCTGTGTTTCTCTGACCATCGTTAGTCCTATGTTGCATAGCCACTGCATATTAGGGTTTACGTCGTAGCTATCCGTTGACATTCCCTCGATTAGTAAAGTCCCAAATGAAATACCTTATTTTTTCGATTCCAACGTGTATCATCATCATCAAGTCTGCCTGAACTACTTTCCTGGCCTAGGTAACTTGAATATGCATGAGCAAAGGAAGACCTTGAAATCCATATTCAGCAAGGCAGTTTCCTTATTTGTATCACAGTGATAACGATCAGCCAACCAGATTTCTAGGATCCTGGCATGAATTTCCATATTCATGATGTTGTGGTTCACATGCCACTGACCTTAAATCATGGGTTTATTTAGGTCTGAGCGTTGGTAACTTATTTTTACACAGAGCCCGGGCAAGCTCAGACTTGTCCAAAGCTGATTTGGGATAAACCATTATCCAGACATAGGGGTGATGCATTACCACTGTACATAATATGGGACTGTATCTATTGTAGGGATAGTATTTACTCTTAAATAACATCACTAAATGAATGTACTATTATATACAATTTTGTAAATAATAATTAATTTGATTAACATTTTGCCATAAACTTTGTTTAGATCACAAATGAGAGTCCAGTAGATCTATTTAGACCCTACTGATATGGAATAATGAAACAGTCAAAAATATAGTGTTATCTCATTTGAATACAACTGGTTTTGTTTATTGAGTGACTGCCAATCTGTAAATGAACCAATAAAGTTGTTGTGACAATGGGCTGTACCATTCATAATGGTAGGGGGGCTGGCACTATGATGGAGAAAAACGCAACAAGCATCGGCTGAATGTAGTGAGCCCTCTTGTGTTCATGCTGGCGAGAACAGTGCTTCAATAATATTATGCAGCTTTCATCGTAGAGACACTCTTCATCATTCATGCATTGCCAAATTACACACAAGGAAAACTTACCTAAGCAAGTTTTTTATACATATATGTGTAAGTCCAAGAATTCGGGCACAATAATTGCCCCGCTGAGGGGCCATTCAGAATTTATAACTTTTTTTTTTTTTTTTTTTTTGGAAATTGTTTTGACCACCCACCCACCCCATATTCTGACTTTTAAACGTTGAACGACTAGTCAATATATCCTACACACTGAAGAACAAAGTAATGCCTCAAATGAAGCAGATATTTGAGGTCAATGCTCATTGCTCTCCCAGCTCAGGAGTTTTCAATGGCTTTTCCAGGCTTCCAGCATGCAACTTTGTAGTTGAAACAGAAGAGAAAATTGCCAAGCACACAAAACTTTGTACAATGTTTTCAGTTTTCTATGACAATATATCTAAAATATCACAAAACCTAGCTGCAACCCTCTGTAAAAATGTTTTTATTTTGCACACAAACAGATGGGCCTTGTAAGCAGACTGCATGGCTGCCGGTCCATACATGATCAGCACTACATGCACTACGTGTTGGTGGCAATCAGCCTATTCCGCAGGAACCGAATTACTCTCAGCCTACCAGTAATTCCACATTTGTAAAGTAACATTCAATAACTAAACAACAATGAATCACATTTTTATTGCTAGAAAAATAGATAACTTCGATCAATGTAGATAACAAATCTATTTTGGGGGTATGAAATAACCAATCAGTCAATCACTAATAACTCACCTGAGTGAAGTTACTGATATCCAGAGGAACACCTTGTGGACCAAGCTCAATTTGCTGCAAAGAGACATCCACATTGTTCTCCACCAAATCCCCACCTTGGAATTCAGAAAAATTCCAATCCACAGGATTGGCACAGACAGAGTTGATATTCCTATTCAAAGAAATAAAAAATGCACAACTATTATTTAACACATTTCAAAATTAAATCTTATACTAATTCTTGTTTTTCCTACGGAATTGCCAAAATCCACTGGAAGTGTAATGCGACAAATTCATTCGGATTAGGCCCCCAAAAAATACTTCTGCTTCCGGTTACCCGGAAGCAGGATGTTACAAATTTACCATCAACATGTTCACCTTTACAAAATGCAAACATGATGCTATGGGCTTTATTAACAATGCTACTTATTACACTGAACTGGTTTTGTGCAGCAGTTAAATGCACACAAGATATACACAGGAGCAAGACACATGCCTTAAAATGTTGGCCCGTGCAAAACTGCTAGCATCTATGCAGTTGCAACAGGTTCACTGAGCCTCATTTAAGTTTGTATTCAGGTAATTCCATAAAAGCACTTACCCATTGTCTGTAACACCAACAAGTTGCGACCATAGCATACTGAATGTGTCATCAGACAGTGGCTGAGACAGGTTGCCACCAGCATCAGAAGTCTGGGAGATATTCCTCTCAAATGATGAACAATTAGGCTGCTTCTGATCCCCAGACATCTTGGACCAATCAGACAGCTAGTAGGTTTGATCAACAAGTATCTAGTGTGTTAACAGTCCACCCCCGCAGCCTATCTGGGTAGAACAAAAAAAGTCAAGCTGACATTCAATTTTTTACAAAAATCCATTTTTCAAAAACACATACAAAAAATAAACAATGTAAAAAAATTATCAAACATTCATTTGCAATCAACCCTTTTTTTTTTAAATTGTTCATCTAAACATTTATGCATTTATAACCAATTTTCTTGCAGCAAGTTAGCACCTAATGAGAATTATGGGTGAAAAATGAAATGTTGGGGATCATGACCACCCAAAGGGAATTGGGTAGACAAAAATTAGCTCATTCCACTAGATTTTGTTGATTTTTATTAGCAAAGACAAAAATAATTGCCCAACAAGTATTATATAGGCAACATGCTCCAAATGGAACGCTGTGGAGCAGTCATTCAGTCAACACCACTGATTTTAGCCATCCTAATGAATTGCCGAGGATGTACATTTGCCAACGCACACAATATCTTGGTCATCTAACATGTACATATAGATATACTCTTTTGAACTCAACCAATCAGCACAAAGTACAATTGTACGACTTGTTGATTTTTATTACACACTGATCAACCAATGAAAAATGTTCTGTTCTTCTGGTAACCACCCATAAACATCTCTTCCTGGAGGGATAATGAAATCCTCTGATAATGAACCCCTCTGTAATTCACAGGCTGTGTCTGGGATTTCCCTAATTGCTAATAATCACCTGTATGTGAGAAAGGATTACCATGCTATTTCAATGCATGCCACTAAATCTACTCCATGTACTGTATGTGTACCAGTACAACATGTGTACCAGGCATTCAGTGTTCACCTTATTGTTTTCTATTGAATGCCGACCCCCCTCCCATTTAACCACACTGGCCTTTCTTGTTTTGTTAGTGTAGCTATAAAGAACACAATCCAAGCAAGGCCCCATGTGTTATTAAGTTACCTTGCCAAACATCTATTGATAGGTCTCCGCTAACTCCTCAACACTGGCAAGATCCAGTGATCATCTCAATAGCCATTGTCCAATGAGTTCTATTCTAGTACCAGCATGTCCAGCCCCTCAATTAAAGTATCCGATATCACCCTGGCCTGATTAAAGCCCTGATATCATTATCTGCTTGGATTTCACTACAGCAGTGTTGTTTTGTCCCAGCCCAGCATGAAAAAGAAAGACTTGGTGAAAATGGCACACACATTCTATGCACACTTCGCCCACGCTAACTGTTGCCAGAGTTAACTGAACTTTACACTTCCGGAGTTCAAGCTGAACAAAATAAAACTAAACAAGAAAGAAGATACTTAGAATCTTGTTCCCAATTTAAACCAAGATGATTCTTGTCACAAACAGTCCTCAGTTTTACACACACAAAAGACATGTACAAAATGTACAAGCTAATTACCTGGCTGCCTTGAAAATGGGACAGGGAACATAATAGTCCACAAACTCACTTCAGACTTTATGTACTTGCCAGATTTAAGGCACTGATTTGTCAAGCTTATTTTCACTAACACAAATGATCCTTTTAGTCTCTAATGGTTTAATGTGGATGTTTCCAATTGTTTCTAACTATCACTAATTAATATACTTAAACATCTCATACTTTGGCTGGCCCCCCTTTTCATCATATGACAAATGCATACAACTCATTGAGTACAATTGCAGACAAAAGTGATTTGAACTTTGTCCCTTGTCTTCAGTATTGTATTTCCGATTGCAGCCGCCATCTTGACCTTTACACAAGTACATGTAAGTTATGCGCATTGATAAATATCCAGGTCGGCCAACTCAACAAAGCACGGGCGGTACCATTCAAATGGGTTACCAGTGATTATATTGAACAAGCAACAATGTAAGCTCCATCCCATTGAAATTTGCATTCACTGATAAATATTAGAAATTGTACCTACTGTATGGCACAAGGCTGATCTACCATTAATGCAACTTATTTTGTTATTGGCAACGAAACTTACTCATAACAAATTGATTTTGTGCAGTATTCATTACATTCAGAACATCACAATACGTAAAACAATCTAAACAGGAATGTGATCTTGTCAAGAGCAATCCTATATTTTTCCTCATTTACCTGTCAGAAGTTTACACAAGCTAGGGCACTGTTTTCAAATTCAAGCTTTCTCCTGTTTATTTTGGTTGGGAACTGGCTAAAAATGTGTTCATGTATGCAAAGGAATTTCTCACACAAGACAGTGTGCAAATTTTGGCTAACCACAGACACGCACATCTGTACTAGGAATTATGGGCCATGAGAATCGCAAGTTGTGTTGTGGTCTTCTACCTATCTTTGTTCTGAATGTTTTTCTCGTACACATGTATATCTGCAAGATGTTCCTTTTTGTTTGGGGGAAAAACCCGACCCATGTCACAGACCATGTACGTACAGACTGACGAAAAATAAATACAGCTGACTGAATTCAATTTTTGCCCGAGTACATTATTGTTGGACATAATATAAAAAATTAAAAGTCGTAACGTGAAACAGTATTTTTTTTCCCCCTCTCCTGCGCATCCCTCAGACTAAACATTACATTATTCCGCTTGGTGCGCTGTGACTGTTTGCACGTCAATTGAGGTGGACCAACGACTGCCATGGCAAACCGCATCACACCATTCACAGGCAATCCTCTAGGCTACGTGTACCGGACTATCTGGGTCAGTGCTGGACGACTCATTAATATGCAGCAAAAGAAAAACTGACCGACTGACCCCCACATGACTCATGTCTGTCTGGTGCAAGGAATATCACAACACTGGTGTAAAAGCAAAAAGGCTTCAAGAATGATACATTTACTGTGCATCTCACTAATGTAATGTCCGTCTGTTGAAATTCAGGTACAAACAGTACATTCACGAATACCCTCAACTTTTGCGAGGAAAAAGAACAAATTATAATTTGAACACACACGTTAATGTTGCAACATGAAAACAATATTGCATCGTTTGGACAAAAAGTAAATACAGTAGTTATCCACATACTTATTTTAATGTTGGCACTCATTACATAAAAAGTAAAAATTCATATCTTAACAATAAATGGAAATCATGTTTGTTTAAATGCTTAATAAAACGCACAGCCCTCCAAGAATATTTTTTATTATAGATATTCCACCCAAAAAAAACCCAACATGATCACATACATTCACACACAGGTCAGTTCTTAATGTGTGTACAATTATGGCACAAATTGTTTTGCTATTCATAAACATGTATGTCCATTCACCTGGCAGAACAGAATTTCAAATGTCAAGGGTAGGCCCGACAATTTCAAAATGGATCTGATATAGAGTATGACGTCATGTCTAGGTTGGACAGACACTCAAGGACATACCATCAAAAATCAACCCAATCTATTATGAAATGATGCAGCACAACTACAGCGATGATGCAAAAGGTTGTTTAGTGAGGATAGCAGTGTCTAGGATGAGTGAGATCGGCTGGCCACCCTGGGAGGATCCAGGGACTCGGTAGGAAAATAGGGATGGGGGAGTGGGATGAGGGAGTGGGGTGGGGACACTGGATGACCAAGGTGGTAGTATTTACCGTACCGGTAGTCCCACTGTATCACAGATGTCTGTAGTCGGTCTGGGGTCTACCCGATGTTCCCCAATACCTATGTTCCCCAATACCGATGTTCCCCGAAATCATTAGGATTTGGGTTAGGGTTAGGGTAAGGGTTAGGGTTAGGGTGAGGGTTAGGGTTAAGGTTATAGGGTAAGGATTTCGGGGAACATCGGTATTGGGGAACATAGGTATGCACCCGTCAGTCTTACATGTAGTCTACAATGTATCAGAGCAAACTATTCGTTTTACTGGCCTTTGATCCAATTGGAAATATCCAAATTGTGTTTTTGTTTTAACTTTGTGTCATTTTTTTATTGTCCTGTTTTTGAATCGATTTAGTTTTCATATCTTTATAGTGAAGTTGTTTTGGGTTTTCCCCCTTGGGGTATTCCTGCGTTGTAACACACTTTTTATGGTTAATGGTTTTGGCTGTATTAACAAACAATGAAGAGGAAACCAATTACAATACCTAGAGAACAGTGCCTGCAATAGAATATCACAGCAATATAGGCAGCACTACATAATATTTGCTCATGAATAAAATTTCATTCAAGCACGCAGTCAATACTAAATGAAGACACACTAGATATCCGTATTTTAAAATCCAAATCATACATGTACATTTTATAAAGGTTTACCTTTGTGGATTTGTTCCATGTTCAACACAGCGCAATACTACTTTCTAATTAAGGTTGAAGGTCATTGGGCCCTGGATGCCACTCGGGGAAAAAATCTAGTGTTATATAAAATGAATTTGTACACGTGTGCGGCCCTGGCAATGACGCACGTCCTTACTCTCGCACGCACACGCACGCAATTACATGGGACAAATTTCACTTAGAAACCATGCTTGGTTGAAAGACCAAATCGACAGATGACTCCAAATGTGCAATCAGATTTTCATTGTCTTTACCAGTGTGTGACGTTCCAAGAATTGATGGCTCAATGATTTTATTTTTATAACATATATATTTCCACCGATGTCATGCATCAGTGTTAACAAAACAACACGCAAATGGAAGATACATGTGCCCCAAATGATTGACAGCTATTATCAAAGTGAATGTCTTTTGATGTATACAATATAATTCTATTTTGGTAGACTTTGGCTGAAATACAGACATAAAATCATTCCCATCACAGTATACGAAACAGTCAAAGGCTTTGAAATGGTGTACAAAAAAAAATTCAAAGTACCGGTACACTGACAACTAAGTGCTCAGGTTCATCCAATGTTGTTGCTTATTTACTAACCCTAACTCCCTAAAAAAAATTGCTAGGATGCAACCTCAATCCTGCAAAATCCTCCACTTAATTGCCTCCATGTACAAGTTGCATACAGCCTCAATCCTACAAAATCCTCCGTTATTTTTTGAATGTGGTCCTTCAAGGGGTGACCACTGCCTCAATCCTGCAAAATCCTCCAGCAATCACTGTCAATATAATGAGGCAGAGCCAGTGACATCCTGGAGCAGTGCGGAGGATTTCAAGTATAATCTAGGCCTAAATGCATGCACGGCTGAGCATAAACCACACAAGGTCTGGCCTAAGACCTCGACAAACAGTGCATCTTCCAAAATCAGCCACACACTTTTGCCATATAGCCTCAATCCTGTAAAATCCTCCATATTGCAAAGAGGATTTTGGAGGATTTGAGACGGTTAGGGCAAATAGTAAATTAGTAATATGTGTAATATAAAATAATGCATGCACCATGGAATACACTGCATAATTTTTTCTTCAATGCTGCTCCATGGCATACATCTAAAAAAAAAAAAATGGGCGATCATGAGAATACACTAACCTAACCCCAGGCCTTTTTTGCTAAGAAACATCCTCAATCCTCCAAAATCCTCCAAAATTTTGCACTTATGTTGAAATGAAGGATACCCAGCGTCTCAATCCGTCAAAATCGTCAGACAGTCCTGTCTCTCAAAATGCATTCATCCTCAATCATCATCAATACATACAAAGTAAAGAGATATCATGTTCTGGGAATTAATTTGAAGAAATTCTCTTACTCCATCGATGTTCGTTTGGTCTTTTCTATGATCCAAATTCAACGCAACGTATATAGCCCGTAGTCACTGGTTCCGGTCCTACATCATAGCTTTGATTCTGTTAGCACGCGGTGGGAACCAGTGAATGGCGATGGCACTGCACTGCTGCATGCCGTAATGACTGCATGCCGTAATGACGAAACATCGTACAGCGGAATTATTTGGAATACTGGAACTAGGGCAGCAAACATCTTAAAGCAGAGAACAAGATCCTTAAAGACTTTGTGGAAAAACTTCCATGGAATGGAAACTGTAAGCTACAAAATGTATATTGTACATGTATATGTACAAACATACACAGTATGTACATATACAATGGAAGACTGTGATTTAAAAGAAACAAAAAATTTATTGTTTCAACGATGGATCGCTCCAATTTTTGATCTACATATTCTGAAATTTATTTAGAAACAAAACATTTTGGTAAAAAGACAAAAGATGTACCATAAGTGACATGGTATGCTACGAAAGTAAGCACACCTACCGGTACCAAACTCAGCATGCATACACGGCTGAACGGCCCATCTGATACATGAACATGTGAACACAATGCATTCAAATACCTTCTACAACCTCCAGCATGTATCGTCTGCAGTACATGTACATGTACATCAACGGCGATGTGAAATTTATACTGAATCAATCACACTGAGAATTATGCATTTAAAAACTGAACGAACCATGCACAGTATATTTCACAGACCAATTACGCACTACTATAACATACAGCTTCTGTGTGCTGTAAGTTGTTAATATACCAAGTGAAGAAATCTAGTATAAACCCTACCTTAGTGAAGCACACTCACAACTGCACTGCAGCAAGGTTACTCAACTCTAGTGCACCTGCAGGCACATGTCTACACCGTACAGTGTGTCAGTGTATTGTACTAACGAATCTGCACACTGTACATGTACATCATATACGTGTATATATATACACACTACAATCTGACATTGACTTCTGTACCTGTTTACATCACAAATGCTGGAAATTTATGCTAAGCAAGGTATTGTATGCACAGCATCCCACATGACAATCCAGCCAAAACCTGAAGTTAACGTATTGCATGCAAAGCAGGCCACCATACATGTAGTTCACTTCATTATAAGGCAGGGTACATGTATGACGTCATCTACATGTTTCTAATCCAAAATAAAATATAGAATTGAAATGTACACAACAGGTTACTCTTAGGATAGTATCAAAACAAAAGCTCAGCTACATGTGCATAGGACATATTAGGACCAATAAAAGAACTGAATGATAACTGGAAAATGCCCTCCCCTATGCCCCTTCCACTTGTTTACATCTTGCTCAACATATTTGCAAACCATTGCCTTTAAAACTTGTCTACATCACCTTGAAAGTAAACCTGCTTATCCCTTCCCTCCAGTGATGCAATGGTTTCAACCTTTTTGTTGGTAAGATGCCAATATTTCTGATGACGTTTGCTAAAACAGTGGTCAGAGATACAGGTGAACTTCCGCACAGCTGGCCAACGTTCTCACCAAGCACAACAAAGCAAGGTGTGAACATGTGACAATTATTGACTTTAACAATTCTTACCTAATCTGTGAAAAGAACTTGAACCCACTGTACTCTACAAAATGTATCAATATAAATTAATTTGACTGCACATTTGCAATGTTTCATGAAATATTGCTAATATTTAAGAAACTTGTACAGTGGTATCAACGTCCAATTTCTTGTATTATTGTACTGAAACAGACAATCATGCCACAAGAATAGATTGAACAGTTTCAAAAAATTTTAAAAATATATTAAAGAAGCACTTTTCAGAGGAATGGGCCCTTTGGGGCTAAAACAAAAACAATTTAGAAAGACTGTTAAAAAGTATAATATCAACATTAAAGTTTTCACAACTACATGTGGGCCTTATACCTTGAAAATTTAGTTTCTGCGTCATAATTATCACAGGAACAAATTTAATGTGATAATGATTAATTAGTCCTCAAAATTTGAGAGTTTGAGAGTCACATATATGTCTAAACACTATACACTAGAATCACCATGTGTTCGCATTGGACTATTTTTTTTTTTAAGATTGAACTCGGGCGATGGTTAAAACTGAATGGGTAAAATCTTATCGGTGTTCGTACTTGGAATTTTGACTCAGGAAATCTTTAAAGAGATGTGGCTACTGGCTAAAGCAACCAATCTGGGCATAAGCAGGCATGTCCACACAATCGGCCCTCCTGTATCCTCAACCGAAGTAATGTATGACATTAGGGAACGTTGTTCACTTGAATAATACCCTGTCATGGACAATGCTAAATAATCTAACGGTGTCCATAATATCTACAATGACTTTAATCAAAAAATGAACTAAAAATTGCGTGCAGTGTGTGAAGAAACGATTGAAATGCTACCCTAAGAAATCATACACAGTACATGTGCTTGTGAAGTGTGACCCTTGCGCAAGCCCCTATAGATGCCTTCCCTTGTGGTTTTACTGACTCGCCCCATCCAAACATGGTTACTCTTCCTGGGTAAAAGTTGGCCAGGAAAAAAAAATAACCACTAGACTTGTGAAACCCAATTGAAAAAAACACAGGTACATGTACCTGTTAAAGAAACCGAACCCCAAAATTCAAATCTCAGAATTTGCTCTTCAGATTGTTCATAAAGGTGGCATGATAATACTGCCTGATCAGTGTGTCAATGCAGCAAGATACAAGTGTGTACAGTGAGCTTTATAAGTCCACGGTGAAAACTGCGACTTTTTTTGGTAAAATGTACGGAACTTGTTGTAAACTTGACCAAATTAAGCCCAGTGGGGACAGCCGATAAACTTTTCAAATTGTTACCTGTGAGTGTCGAGTGTCAGTTGTTAGTTTATCTCTTCACAGCGGGAATTACAGGGCCAAACAGGTCACGGAAGAGTTACGTCCATTTTACGTCACTGAAAACATACATTTTTATCACGTGGTTTAGGTAGCCAAAGACTTTCTGTGGGCCATGAGTAATTCAAGTGCGGACCGACACACGATAGAATAACCACAGTGGAATTTTAACAATCACTCGCAGTGCAACTTTTTACAATAGTTTGTCCAATGCGAACGCACCTTCAAAGGTGAAATATGTTGTTTTTCCTTGTGGACTGGTTGCAATTTTGAAAATTCCCCCCCCCCCAAAAAAAGTCTGAGACTTGCGTTGGTCCTGAACCTGATATTACAGTGAATTGTCACTGGCATGATATCAGAGATGCCACAGGGTCTGCTTGAAAAAAACGGAACTGGGTCTGCTTGAAAAAATCGGAACGGCTGCTTGAAAAAACTGAACTTTTTTGTGTGTGAAAAAGCCACTCCGTGTCCGACACAAAGTCCCCGTTGTCATCTTTATCTTGTAGCCAAGCCAAGTTTTGTTTATTTTTTAATTTTGCTTCTATGGCCTTTAAAGCTGTCGGTTCGTTCAATCACTTTGACTTTTTCCATATTCCTAATATTTATTCTGCCTACCCGAATTTCCAACGTAATATTCGACACGAAACGTGCATGATTCCACAACACTGCTGTCGGTGTACATGATCCTTGTACTACGCGATGCGCTCAACGAAAACATGGTTGGTACCCGCATTTTTTGTATTCACATATATCACTGCGATCGGAAACCACCGATAGCTGAAATGATAGACTTGATTTCCAGGCTGAATGCTACGTGTGCTTAGCACACAACACGCCCGCACGCGGTGAAGCACGCGCGAGGCGCCGTTGTGTACTGCGTGCAAGTACGTTGGCCGCTTGTATCGCATGCAGGCTCGGCAACAACATACACAAAGACTGTTTTTAAGACTACTTTAACGAACAACGTTGTGCCATGATATGCGTGCGCCTAAATGTACTAAATCGAGGTAAAAATCAATGCATTTCCACAGTTTTTCTTCTCTTTTTCTGGTTAATTTGACGGCCGGAAAAAACTGAATTTTGTGAGATTTTTTTTAAAAACCGGAATTCCGGTTAAAACCGGAGTTTGGTTGGAAAGACATACATAGACGAGGCAAAAACTCACTGCCTTGGCTAGATGTAAACAAGCAGGTTTTTTTTTTTTTACATTTTCTCTGTAAATGTAATGCATTATGTGAATTCTATTTGTGACCAAGACCTTGGAAATATCGCTGGCAAATATGCACCTTTACCATTAGCAAGCATCTAGCTACAGGATTTCAGCTCTTAAAGGTTTAAGCAACTAACGAAGTAGGTTTTTTCTATGGTGATAATGCCATACAGGAAGGGAGATTCACCAGGTTTTTATTCTGCAGTATTATGTAGGTTATACTTCACGGGGATGTTTCAACTAGAGTACAAGTACACTATGGAGTACAAAAGTGAATACGTTACGTGCACAAAATGAGTGCGAAAGACATTAGCGCGTGATTCAGACCGCGAACCAACATGCGCGTGTACTCCATTCGTTTGCACTACACTTTCTGGTTCTAAATGATGTCACACTTCGGTACTCCATAAACTAACACGGCTCTGCAGTAATGATAACCTTACAAAACTTCTGCTGTCACCACTTTTGTGGGTTTTTTTATCCTCACAGAAAGTGAAATGAAGTGTATGTGTACAATACACATGCGGCTATCACTTAACTACCAGCACAAGTTATGGGCAATAAAACATTCTTAACCAAAAAGCATCTCTCGTAAACTTTGTTTTTAGTGGTAAGACTGTTCAACGACAAAATACTTCCTGTATGCGCGACAGCTGCCATATATGCAAATGTCAATGGTTCAATATATTTTTTTTCTGAATGAAAAACAAGTACCAACATGCAAGTGCTGCAGAGCAAATGCATCAAAAGCGATCTAATGGCGTATATAATTATTAATAGACAAGGAATGTGGCTGATGTAAGCACCATTGTTCTGGATGTGTTGGGCTGCTTTGTTATTCTGCTGGCATTCATATTTACTTGTTTGATTTGGTAGAACAGCTCACGCAATGGTACAACCTGCATACTTTGTTTCAAAGACTAAAAACCATCCTGATTCCAATATGCAACAGCAGTGTAAATAAACCAGGCAAGCCTGGACCAAGTCCTGCTAGTAAGTGCCATCCCAGTGGGTTTTTTTTTAAGAAAAAGGAAATACTGACACCGGGAGGAGAATACCGATAGAAAAAAATGTGAAGGGTAGCGTGCAATTGGTTGGCTCAGCTCCAAAGCTATAACAAACAGATGGTGAGAACAGAAGCATGGCGCTATTGAGGGTAAATTACATATCATATCGCAGGGTCACCGTTAGCCTTGACCAAGGCTATCAGCTTGTTCCCATATGAGCTTGTTCCCGCTACCGCACACCGCGCGCGCAGCAACACAATGTTGTACTATTATACCGTTAGCCCCAACGACCCTTGCGTGTGCTTTGTGTGCATGTACGTACCCCCCACACTCACTTCCGCAAACAGCCGTACAGTAAGTCGAGGCGGAAGATAGCCTTGACGCAACCGTGTATGCTGAATATGATAATTAGTACGCGCTATGGTAAATAGTCTTCTCTCATTGGATAACGGCTGACAAAAAAATGAATATTTATTAAATTGCATAATGCGACCAAAGGTTTATAAACCAGACGGCCTGTGGTAACAATAATTATTGTAAAACACCCCCTTAAAATCTTAAATAGTAGAATAATATTTATAAAGTTACACATAGTTTGGGTCGAAAATGAAATGAAAAAGGATGAAAAATTAGACCTTCAAAAAACGGCAAACGGTACAAAACCGCACGCCAGCAAAAACGATGTCACCATGCACAGAGGCCACGTTGGGGCCGTCCACTGTAGGCACCGGCCCGGCTGGCGCCATGCAGTGAGACACGCTGCGCTTTCACGTTCAGCGGCCAAAAAAGCGCTCACACTGTTGAGTATATCTACCGCTGACTTTTTTGGGGGGGGGGAGGGGGGGTATTTCTTCTAAGCTGTCAAGGGGATATGGCAAAAAATATCTCTCCTTCAGCAAACTTATTCTGTAAGACTGATTTTAACTTGTATGAACAACTTATAAGTTATTAGTCGTATGTACGACTAATATATCGACAGGGTACGACATATTTCGACAGGGTACGACTAATATCATCGACAGGGTACGACATATATGTCGACAGAGTATGACATATCAAACATATGACATAATGTCGACAGGTGCCGGTACGACATATATGTCGTGCATAAGTCGAGTCGACAGGGTACGATATATGTCACATAAGACAAAGTCGTATATAGTACGACTTAATATCTCGTGTGTACAAAATATGAATTGTAACTCGTATGTTCGACTTGTTTGTCGATTATGTCGTACATACAACATTTCTTGTGAGAACGACTTGTATCTCGTGTGATTTACATCTAGGACTTACATGTCGTACGTATGTCGTAGGTACGACATACGATTCATACGTACATGTACGCGTTAAAATACATGTGTCGTACGTATGAGATGTATGTTGCACATGGTACGAATTCAGGGAGAGTTTTTTTTTCACCATGTACCTGACAGTTTCGTATATTTCCATCCCAAAGTCAATAGCTCGTTTCTTGCAGTTAATTCATACGGGTGCTTACAGATACGAGTTAACCTGCATTCGATTAAATGGGTACGATTTGACGTGGGTCCGAGTTGACCTGTTCCCTACATTCGCTGTCAGAATAGCACGGGCAGGTAGCGGCGTGATAATGTACGCTGTTGCACCGACAAAACGTCGGCGGACTGTCTTGAACTGTCCAATTCGCAATACATTGAAAATAATATCATTTTGAACAATTGTTCACTCATATAGCGGCAATTTCATTTGTTTGTAATAAAACTGGAGAAATGGTTTAAAATGGGATTGAAATACCTGGACATACCATGGTTTGAGTGAACATACATGTACGTGGTGTATACAGTAATTTGCGGGTCATGAATATGTATGTCGCGGGTCAAAGTTTACGGGCTTTGATTGGATATCGTGTAATATATGCGCATCAGAAATTTTCGGCCGATTTCGGTCAAAACTATAAAGAAACACATAAGAATCCGCCACGGTTGCGTCAGCTATCTGCCGCCTCGACTTACTGTACGGCTGTTTGCGGAAGTGTGTGTGGGGCGTACGTACATGCGCACAAAGCACACGCAAGGGTCGTTGAGGCTAACGGTATAGTACACTAGTGATTGTGTCGCGGCGCGCGCGGTGTGCAGTAGCGGGAACAAGCTCGTATGGGAACAAGCTGATAGCCTTGGTCAAGGCTAGGTCACCATCCAAAATTCTTTTACTATATTTGTATTTCGTATATTTGTATTTTTTATCAGGATTAGGATGAACATGCAAAGTACCTAAAGTGTCTGGTATGTTTACATATTTAAAGTTTTAAAGGTATATAAATTTGCAAACATCAAAAAACAAAATTACCAAATTATTATTAAAAAAAAACATTTTTTTACTCTGAGTGAATAATAGTCTCAAGCATCCTGTGAAATCATGGCACCTGGGGTGCTGTGATTTTCAAGAAAAGTGGAATTTCAGTACCAATTTCCAACGAGGATCGGCCGATTATCGATCATGATGGAAAAACTGCCTTTTTTTCAAATACTGCCCCCAATTTACCAAATTTACAAATCGCCACGATGAACTAATTTGGGTGGGGATGGCGTAGACTGCATAAATAATACTGAACATTCAGTGGTGGTTGTTGAAAGAAACTTGACTATCACCAGAACTTGAAGAGCTGCACTTTAAGATTGTTGACGACTCTGGTACTTCACACTTTATAATTTTATAGGAACACTAAGCATTTTCACTAGCATTTCATTTACAAAGTAACAGGTGGTGGTGTCCGGAAATTGGGAGCACAGTATATTCATAATGTAGGCTACATCATGTAGCAATTGAATTCTTTTCAATTTGTGCTAAATTTATCGATGGCATTGGGCAGCAAAACACTCTTGCATCTTTTTCGTTCGAACTGTCGAAAGGAACTATACTGCATTATTTGGGATTTCATTTTTAATGCACTTACTCTTCCAACACCAATTTCCCCAAAGGTGACACTTCCAAACAAAACCTTCACTTTGACTGTTAGTACAGGATAATCTACCAGTTTCTGTAATAGCCTACTTGGGCTTATAGTTTTTATTTCGCATCACTTGCACTTGCATAATTTCTATATAGGGGTTACTGTATTTTCAAACAATATACCCATTTGACATTACTCCTCCCCAAATTTCAAACCCCAACACAAAAACGCCCTAGCCTGATCATGATCGGGTATATTAGCTTGTGTTGAATTTGATGGACAAAACTTTTTTTTAACAAAGACAAAATTATATACATCAAAAAAATAGATTTTAAATCCAAAAAAAATCTGATTTAAATATTACAAAAGAAAACATTTTTAAAAAGAAGAAAAAAAATCTTTTTGTATGATTTTGTTACACTTACCTGTTGCATGTTGAATACTAGTACATGTAGATTGTAAGCATACATGTATGTCATGTATTGTTTCCCAGGCTGTTTTGACTGATTTATTCAGCAAGCATGAACATCACATGGACCTTGAACCCTGAACATGACACATTGTTGAAAATGTGATTCACATCGAATCACACAGTAGGGTTACTTATTCAAGACCAAGACAGGACAAATGATATTACATGGTAATCCAGCAGTTACAATGAGTAACCTTGGCTTTAAAACACCATCCATTTTGTCACAAAGTACCATTTGCATTTTATAGTGACAAAACATATGATTCACATTCCCTGGCCTGACACACACAAATTAGGGGCCATTCATGAACTAAGTACTGCATGTGGCTGCATACACATACATAATCTATACTTGTTCGGTAACTGGGGGGACTACACACGAGTTGTCCCATGGTACTATGGGCACCAAAGATGCTATGGGAACTTCAGGAAGTCCCCATAACTCGGTCCTAATTTGTCTAACAACAATAAAAACTTCCCCATAACGCATCGACGGCTCTCCCACGTAGTTCCACACACATTATACACTATTGAGGGTAAAAAGATGTTATGTAGCTGCCATCAGTACCAGGTAGTGAAAAACACAAGCATTGAGAGCTAACAAACATGTACGTGCAAAACAGACATCAGGCCAATAACCCAAACCTCAACCGTTCCAACCCTATTTGTGTGGATTTTGAGTGGTCTGGCAAAACACGGCCACTGTTTAGAATTGTTTTGATAAATCTTCTTTCTTTTTTCTGGGCAATAATTCTCCGCAGGTTTTCTCCTAGTGGTGCATATTACTCTGACGTCATGATGACATCATCGGGTGTCAAATTACAATCAATCAAAGACTTTGAAAATCTTTGAAAATCAACATAAAATCAACCGTAAGAGACCTGAACTTGACTTTTTGGGAATTGGTAGAATAATCCAGGATCTTCATTTTATTTTCTGTGTGCCAAATCACGTGACCCTTCCTTCTGGTCCAAAGTGCAGTATTATTTGAAAGTGGAAAAAGATGTGAACTTACTTTTAACGACGTTAGTCTCTGGTTAAAAAAATACAAAAGACGTCATAAAATGTAAGAGCGCCCTCGGGGCGGCAGGTTGAAAAATGTTTAAATTGCAAACGAGACCTGTGTGCCAAAAAAATTGATGACGTCATCAGACTGGAGCTTTAAACCTTAAAAAAATTGCTGAAAAATCTCCCACAAGAGATATAATGCACATTTTTGCTTCAAATAGCAGTTAACATAGCTCTCAAGCTTTCTGGTAATGACGTCACGATGACGTCATCAAGTATCAGATTACAATAACCAAAGATATCTAGATTTCATCTTTGAAAATTGATATAAAATATATACGCATTCCTATTGGTCGAGAGCCTGTCACGTGGCCGGTCTTAAACGGATGATAAAGACATGACTAGCTGGTCTTAAACACCTTTCCAGTGTCACATAAAATTTGGACTCCCATGAAATCCAATTCCTTATAACGTTTCATTGGTTGAACGTTCACATTCCTTACGTATGCATGCGCAATACAACCAGTGAATCAGTATTTCATAGTCCGAAATTCACACTACACCAGCCCAGCTGCGTTTTGCGTGACATCGCGCAGTACCCGCGACGCGCACGCCAATGTCCTTATAAGGTAACGAGTTGTGGAGGGGCATTCCATATTATAGTCACAGGGGTGTTTCGTGAAACATGAAGTAAAATTGTTGAACAAAATGGTTGGCAACATCTAGTTTTTTCCCTTTTTTTGATTTTTGGACCGAAAAGATTTGGTTTTTGACCGAAAAGTCTGGATGGGAATATGAAAAGTCTGGATGGGTGATAATTACCCTCGGTTTCGCCTCGGGTAATTATCGCCCATCCAAACTCCCACCGGTCTTAAACAGAGTGTTATAATACCTCCTGAACACACATTTATTCTCTTATTCAATGTTAAATATATATATTTCCTACATTCCTACTTTTACTAAATTTCATGGTGTATGAACAAAAAGCCCCATTCTATGGCCATGCACTGGACCAAACTTTGTGCTGAAGGCTATACTTTCTGGACCGCCAAATAGTTACTGAAAGGGTGTTCTTTTTTCATGGAAAACATTCGGCCGCATACTCAGCATGCGTGATAAGTACCCATGCGACACACTTTTTCGCAAAAATTAGGACCTTCCCATGGTTGTCTTTGGTATGTCTCTTAATTTGTGACCCTCGAAGTAGCAGTTTTTCATTTCATTATGGCGGACAAAGACAAAGACAGGTTTTCAGTACTATGGCTACATCATGTACAGGCTCCGTATTTACATGCCACAAAGACCTAGACATAAACTCTGGACAGGTTTGGCTACGTCACTGTGTGTGCCAATGCAGACGTGATTTAAGTGATGCAGCCAAACCTCCTGTCCAGAGCTTACAATGTATATCTACCGGAAGCTCTTCACCGTATGCGAATATGTGGATACACGACGTAGCCATAGTAATGAAAAGCTGTCTTAGTCTATGTCCACCATATTGAAACAGGTCTGCATAACAGACACATGGTTTTAATTATTTATTTTGCAAAATGAATTACGTATACATATTTAACCATTACAATTTCACAGTAACCCTACCTTCCTTAACCCTTACCCTACTTGACCCTCCAATGCATGCCAATATGTGCCTCAAGAAAATCTCCTATGTTTTTTGCATGGCCCTCCAATATCTGCCATGTCATTTCAAGGGTAACTGGACAGGCATTCCAATACATGCCACAGAGAACAATGAGAGTCCTCTGATAACAAAGTGAGTGCCCCCAGCTGGTCAGTATCAGGCACCCTCCAGGGCCTCCAACTCCTGCCAATTGGAGCCTTCACTGCTACATAGAAGTATCCTCCAATAAACTGCAGCTGGAGGGCATTGGCATAACCAACTGACATGCAGTAAACTACCCTCAGAGAGTAAGGGTTAATCCTCCAAAATGCTCTTTGCAAAACGGAGGATTTTGCAGGATTGAGGCTACATCATGCCAAAAGTGTGTGGATGATTTCGGAGGATGCACTGTGTCAATGTCTTAGGCAGGACCGTGCATAAATTTAGGCCTAGATTATACTTGAAATCCTCCGCACTGCTCCAGGATGTCACTGGCTCTGCCTCAACATATGGACAGTGACTGCTTGAGGATTTTGCAGGATTGAGGCAAAGGTCACCCTTCAGACCACATTCAAGAAATAATGCAGGATTTTGGAGGATTGAGGCTGTATGTAGCCCAATAAATGTGGCCAATTTACTGGACTACCTCCGTAAATAAAGGCCATACGTCCACCATGTACAAAAACATGTCGAACTTTGTCAAATTTTGATTTTCACATTCAGGCTTAGTTTGTAGTTTATTTTTGCTTTAGAAGCATACTCACCCTCTTTATAGGCTAATCAGAAAGTGCTGCTTTTTTTTGTCTATTTTTCGTGAAATTTCATGTTTAAATTTTGATACGCAAACATTTCACGAAAAATAGACATCTGAAAAAGGCAGCACTTTCTGATTAGCCTATAAAGAGGGTGAGTATGCTTCTAAAGCAAAAATAAACTACAAACTAAGCTTAAATGTGAAAATCAAATTTTGACAAAGTTCGACATGTTTTTGTACATGGTGGAAGTGCGGCCTTTATTTACGGAGGTAGTCCAGTAAATTGGCCACATTTATGGGGCTAAGGCTGTATGCTATTTTTACATGGAAACAGTGGGAGGATTTTGCAGGACTGAGGTTACATCCTAGCAAGACTCCTAGCAAAAATGCCTAGGAAGTTACGGTTAAATATCTTGACATAATTTTGAAGTAAACATTATAGTCTCTCACTGGTAAATGGTATCATTCATTATATTTATTCATTTATAATTCACATTTTTCAGTCACATACAGATTCATAGCACTCTTTAAATCATTTAATTATTAATTGAACCACCAATCTATTGAAAAAAATGCTAATGTGTTCGTTTTGAAATCAATGCATTCTCGCACCAGATGCACAATTAAGAAGAGACCGACCACACAATGCTTTATCAACTTCCTGTATTCCTGCACAGCTAAACAGGCCGCGCCGACACCAACTAATTCTACTGGCCAACACGAAGGTCACCTAACAAACCGCAAAAATGACAAGGGAGAAAAACAACAACAGGGAGACACTAGTCACGCTAGTCATGTAGGAGGCCCAACACAACAATGTAGAGCACCCACATGGACAAATTCAACATCAACAAAGACAGCTGAAACATCAAAGCTTTAACTAAATTCCCAAAGAAAAATCGAGCTGATTGAAACTTAATACTTGTAAAACGACAAACAACCATGTGTGTTAACTCATAGTACTACCGCCCCACGCTATCTCGGGGAATCCCGGATTTTGGGTGACGTGGAACCTATTTCTTCTACGTCCAAAACAACCACCACAACACAGTTGTCAGTTTGCAATTTGTCCAGTTTACAAGCTTAAAACTTTAAAACTGAAGTGCATACTATGATGTTCACCTCATATAGCTTCTGTATGAGGGAATAAGTTTGAACATTCGGAGTGAAACAGAGGTAAAACATGTAAACGTCGAGTAAACGTTGGTCCTCTTGGACACATAACCCGCACCACTTCTCGCGCTCGATAGCCGGTAGCCCGGCGTAGGGGACTTAAGTTCAGAGATAATAAATTTGAGCCTCGTCAAACAAGATCAAAAGCTGTGCATTAAACATTTATGAAACATTTCATGTTTCTCAAATATTTCACTTAGTTATGTTCAAAGATCCTTACCCAAAACCAAGCTACTGGAGGTAAAAATGTTGTTTTAGATGAGCACTGCAACATGAGCCATGCCTTCTCGCGGTTCTATCGCCCAAAACAAACCACGAGGTTTTCGGAATGTTTGGGTCTCATGCGCTACGTCAAGGTGCTCATGAATAAACATCTAATTAGCATAATTGCTACAATATTCAGTTTCTGAACTATTTGCAAAACTGAAAGTGAGATTTTCGTTATGAAATATCCAAAGATAACTATTAAAAATATGAATTAATTGGATATATATATCGAATAGTCACATAATCTGATCATTTTTATCGTTTAAATATATTGCACTATTTGTTTGTCGCGGATGATTAAAGAGATCCTGTGCCATGCCGCGGTTGTGTACGCCGGTCGTGGGCGGTACTGCGTACACGTACAGGCCCGTACGCACTCTACGTACGGACACGTACAGTACTAAACTATATAGTACGTGTACATGTACATGCAATGTGCATTATTTATGTTCACGTAAATTAGAAAGTGGAGCTGTGAGATACCCCACCGTAAGGATTCCAGGATGGTTCGCGTCAATAATAAAAGGAGACGAACCTGTGTTCACAGGAACGGAGTGCCAATCTCTTTTTCGAAGCTGGGGGGGGGGGGGGCACACCTCCTCTACAGTGAATCATTTCCTTCCTATTTAACACCTGGGTTGAGAGGCGTAATTGAGGTAAAACGCCTTGGGCACAACACGCCTTGGCCACGGTGGGACTCGAACCCACATTCTCACGATTATGAATCCCATGATTTCTACCGCTAGACCACACGTAGTCTGAGTATCACCCGTTATCCACGGAGCCATCTCCTGTCTAAGCATTCGCCGTGGTCTATTACATAGACTAGACCACACGTGCCCCCAAATCCGATTTTTTTTTTTTTTTTTTTAATAAGGGCTGAGGATGCGTGAATAATAAGGGCTGAGGATGCGCGAGTCTCGTTTTCACCTTTTTGGCTCTTTTCATACCTTACCAATATAATAATGGGCCTACTTGGTGGTCACAGACTCTCTCAAGTTGGCCAGGTTCAGGGTCGACACGAAACTCGTCTTATCTTGTAAATCCAGGGTTGGCGATTTTTTTTTTGAGCCAAGAGGATTACGGACCTCTCCACCGCCCGCGCGCGGCGGCTTTACAACAAGTACCACCGTGGTCGCTCTTGAAATTTGTATAGTAATTTTATTCCATAACTAAACGGGAGGGGGTTGTTTTGTTCGTTATTTTATTCAAAAGTAAATAACTTGTGTTTTGCTAGAAAATAGCAATTATTATTTTTTCCTGGTATAAACTCAAAAACCAAAAGTATAGGCCTACAGTAATGTTCCGGGCACAGTGCGTGCATGGCGGGATGGTCGGGGCCGTGTTCCGGTGCGGTAGCGCTAGAGGACTGTGCGCGGTTAATAGCGCCCTCATGCGATAGCCATAAAAGATTGATCATCGGCGGCCGGCACGGCCCGCCCATATCACATGCGTAAATCTAATGCGTGAGGTCCGTGAGCCAACGTACGGTATGCGGTCATGAAGTGAAGGTTGGTAATGATACATTTTATCTTTAGAATTCATCATTTACACCATCATTTGGTGACATATAGCAGCTTATCGATTAAATTCATTTCTTAAAAAGCTATATTTGTATTGATTATTTTTGTTTACTGTCGTATTGGTGACTCAATTGTTTCAAAAAAGCTTGATTACGTGATTCGCCGACTTGGATGCCCAGTTTGCGGACAGACATGCCAGGAAAGATCGAGTAGCCGCGCCTATAGGCTAGGGCTAGCCCCATAAAAAGTCCTGAAATACTGGACTTCCTCCGTAGTGAGCCACACAGCCATGATACACAATTTCGGTTGAAAGGTCTGTTGCTGGGGTAGATAAAATCAAGATTGGGCAGTTGGGACTATTTTGTCACTTACAGTTACACGACTTATGCGCCTATCAATTGTTTCCCCCACCCCTCCCCTCCCGGGCTGCCCCACCCAAGACATGGGAATTGTCACTTTTGAAGTGACAAAATCCCCACCCCTCGGGCAAAATTTAAGTGACAATCCCCGACCATGCCCCGACTTACAAACGTAGGGCGCATTAGTGATTGCCTTTCCATTAGTTACTTAATACGCCAATGTTAACAATGTAATTGGAGTGACCAAAATTCCCACCCTGGGGCATGAAAAACGTGTCCAAATCCTGACATCGGATCAAATTAGGTTTTGCCCTTCTCTGACGTTTAAACACTGTCCTACTCAGTGTGTTACCTCCCGAGTGAAAGTTGGAAAAAAATCACTCTGGTGGGACTCGAACTCACGACCTCCTGCTTTTTCTAGTGATGGAGATGTCTTACCACTCGACCACCGAACTAACGGGATCAGTTGGCTGGTTCGAATCTGATGTACGTCGGTGGAGGGCAAAACCTAATTTGACACTAGTAACAAAAACATGCCTAATTAGTCCGAGTAAGGAGCCCGATCCGGATACCCGTTTGCTCCGTCGCACGTGATTATATGGGTTCCTGGAGGGCTTTTACCATTTCGCGTGTACATCGACTCAGAGTATCAGCATACCATGCCTGACCTAAGAAAATCAAAAGTTGTGCTCCTCGTACAGTTGTTGTGTTGAGTTCATTTTTTCCCAAAAATTTCTTGGCAATGCCAGATCCTATGCTCGCATAAATTCACAGAATGCTTCAGTACTTAATATCCACGAAAAATGATGTTATGGACTTTTTTAAGAGGATATATTTTGAGTGTTTCTACTCGACTCGGGGAGTGTGGCGTTATAGACGCCACGTTTATGGGTCTATGACCAAGCTGGATATTTTCAGCTTAGCCTTAGGCTCATGACATGGTATTTATTATTATTAGCTCAATGCTGGAAGTGAGTGGTAAATTTGGCTGCTATTTAAGCTTGGAAGAATTGATAGTGGTTGCATGTTTGTTAGGCAAGTATGTATTGTTTGGCAAGTATGCCAAACATCTCAATAATAAATCAAGCAACTTACAAGTAATGGCAAGGAACTTAGGTACAACGGACATGATGGAATTGGGTCATTGAGGACAAAGCCATATCCCCATACCTTGCTGTTTTACATTTACATTCTATGTAGGGTATTATTCACATTGCTGTTCTGTTGGTTTTATTCATGACTACATGTAGGTGTACTAAGATCATGCAAGATGATTGGCGGTCTGTTTATATACAACCACAAAGGGGAGGTATTGATCTCCAGGGTCTTCAGAGATGACATTGGGTAAGGAGTACATGTACATGTATACCTCTATTAATTAACTTACTTATAGTGTCGACATGGCCTAGTGGTTAAGAGCACCGCACTGGTGTTTCAGAGGCAACAGAGTGTGGGTTCGAGCCCAGGTCTGGACACTTGTGCCCTTAAGCAAGGCACCTAACCATTATTGCTTCGTTTATTGTTGTGTAATGCAATGCGCGTAAAAGAACCCAGTAACACATCGCTAAGACTAGAGAAGGGGTTTGCCCCGGTGTTTCTAGCCTCCTGTTAAAACTCCCCTGTGGAGTAGGCCTACTTAGAGGAAGAACCAACCAAGTACCAAGCACACTAGCTCATTCAGCTACTTGCAACTATCCATGCTTTTAAATATCACAAAAGTGGATATTTCTGCATGAGCCGTGTAGTTCATTATAAATTTATTTTCTATTTTGCTATTCAGGTTTTTTTCAGGCAACACCCCCCTGTAAAAAAAAAAGGTTTATACATAATGGAATTTGACTGCAATTCAGCTTTTGGCTGCTTTGGTTGAATGATAATAAACCATTTTCAATTCAAATCAAATCAAATATTATTTTGTCATTGGAATGATGCTTTAAAGAACAACACTTGACCCAACAGTATCTTGAAGGAAATTATGATAAACGTTTTAAATGTTAATTGAGTTTGATTCAGCATGCAAAAAATGTGTAAGTGTATGGTCACTGCTTGTGATATTCATGTACTGCCAAACCAAACCATAGATAGAAAGAATGTGGCAATTTAAGACAATTGTGTTTGTGAAGGAGCTTTTGGCAATGAGATTTGTTAACATTATCTCTATAATTGCAAAATGTTTGTAACGACTGGTACATTACACGTTGAAGTTAGCACTGTGCCAAGTATACTGAATATTCAATGATCGATCATCCAATGTGTATCTGAATAGCATGATTGGAATATTTTCTGATTTGAATTTTTGAAGAATGTGTGCAGTCTTAAGAAGATGACAGAAATGTCTGTGATGTTACCATATTGAGATGCGGGGGTTTCATTGTTAGTCAAATGCAACTATTGTCAAGTCATACACTCATGATGTTCCTAGCTCATTGTCAATTTTCCAATTGGGCAGGCTGCAGGCAACTCCTGACTGGCTGCCCATTTAATTCCCGACCCGCACAAGCAATTTAAGGTGGTTCATGTAACACTTGATCGGCACATTTCAAATATTCCATCTAATACACTAATCAGAATAACGTCTTAAACCCCTCACAGATTAATTCCAAAAAGACTGTTCAAAAGTTTCCACAACCAACAGTTGGGAAATATGAATTCATTTTGTTCTTGTTTTGCCTGTCTTTCTCTTGTCCCATATATCCACAGACGGCATGCTGTAGATGCATTCCGTGTCAATGTTATCCATGCTCGTCAGCAGGTGCGTTCACCAGTCACTAATCTGGCCCGTACCAGCTTCTTTCACATTAAGCGTGGTAACATCTGGCTAGCAGCAGTCACACGGCAGAATGTCAATGCATCTATGGTCTTTGAGTTCCTGATGAAGCTGTGTGAGGTTATGAGCTCTTACTTTGGCAAGATCAATGAGGACAATGTCAAGAACAACTTTGTGCTCATATATGAGCTTCTGGATGGTGAGAAACAGTCCTCATTTTGTTGTGTTCCTATTACCCTATTCCAATATATCTGCTTTATGGTCAGTACTTTGTTTGGAGTCCTCCCATTTCTTCAGCTAATGTGTTGTACAGTTTAGTAATATGACATGAATTGGGCATGATTTGAATTCCTGATTCAGTACATGGGTCATATTGCAGGTAATAATAACATAGACTGTATCTAGTTCATTAGCCTTGTTGGTACATATAGCTAGTTTATTCTCATGTTGCCCGAGTGACGCATGTTAAGTGCCTTGTTTACCTTGTGTTTGCATTGCATTTGCCTTGATGCTGATGATGGTTTCTACTGCATTATTGTGTACATTTATAGAGATCTTAGACTATGGATATCCCCAGAATACAGACACGGGCATCTTGAAGACATTCATAACACAGACTGGTATCAAGTCCCAGGTAGGTCTTGAATTCATGACACCTTATGAGTGTAACACCCCAACCCTAGGGTGTATTTGTTGAGAACCTATTTGAATACATCGAATTCCAACTCTTTAGTAATTTACTTGAAGCATTGTTTATACTAAAATAAAAGTGTGACAACGAACCTCATTTAAAGTTACTAGTGACTGGGTTTTGTGACCATGTATGCATTAAAAAGCAAAAACCAAGGCTGTCTTTCTGGTGGACACGGAGAGAGTTCAGTTTGCATGCCATTGATGTACATGACAACAAAGGGGATACTAGCAGGCTGTGTTCTGAGCCTTCTCTGCTGGTCTTGAAATCGCTGGCAGGTAGACCATACTGTTTGTAATGTTGAGTTTCCATAGGTTCTTCTTAGAACCAAATAAAGAAAAAAAAATTCCTTTCACATGGGGTCACCACAGATCTACACTTATTTACCATTCTTGCTTCATATTCTCTTATCCTGTGAAAAGTAGTTGCTTGTATGGTAATGCTATATAAACATGATTGCTTGTCCGTTGCTTATAATGATAACAAACCTGTCCATGGTTTGACTGTCTAGACTCGTGAGGAGCAGGCTCAGATCACTAACCAGGTCACAGGTCAAATTGGTTGGCGGAGGGAAGGCATCAAGTACAGGCGCAATGAGCTGTTTCTGGATGTGCTGGAAAATGTCAATCTTCTCATGTCACCACAAGGTAGAACTTACTGTCATGATTCACCCACAGAAAGTGAAACTACAGTCAAGACATTGGATATTTATTCACCATGTACCATGTTAATCGGAACATGTTTTTTATTGTAAATATATGCTGCATAGGTTTGTATGACAGCTCAAATTGGTAGGTCATTTTTGTTTAAGGGTGTAATTTTACCCTCTGACTTATTGTCTTCAGGCCAGCATTTTTCTATTTGTTGAATGACGAACATAACATGAAATTGGACAGGGTCAGAAAATGGAATAAAAGTAAAAAATAACATGTTAAAGTTACATTTTTTTTTACAAACACATGAATGCTAGTATGCATATATTGTTGAAGTCCCCTAATGTGGTGCGATCCATAACGTCACGCACTTTGATTTTTTTCCACTAGTGCCTTGAAAGAGCAAACAAATGTGTATGTGCTTGGTGCTCCTGCATGCATGCGATTGGGTCAGATATTAGGGAAGCGTCTGCAATATGGCCAGCACTACGTTTTTGAATAAAAAGATTTTTTTTAAAAACCAGGAAACAAAAAAGTAAGTCTTTTGGTTTTCTTTTAAATTTAGTCAAAATACTGCATCGGGGGAAAAAATTGCTTTACAGTCGTATGTATTTCTTTTAACAAATTAAAAAAATACCACTTAAGGAATAAAATAACGGTAATTTTTTTTTTTTTCTAAACTTGTCATATTCACAGTTGGCGCGTTCGTAATCCAACAAATAAAAAAATGCTGGCCTAAAATTGAGATTTCACAAAATGTGCCGCGAAAATGTCATATCGACGAATGCTTTTTGCAGATGCATGCCCTTTGAATGAACAGAAAAAAGATTGATGAGCACTTACACAGTTTTCATTTGTGTGTAATCTGAAGATCGGATCGAGATATCAGTGTTAATCAAAGAAAGCTCTGTGTGTTTCATGTATTTCCATGTCCCTGTGTATTGTCTCATACCTGGATCTGTAACATCTTTGGCTTTGTCTTAGGACAAGTCTTGAGTGCTCATGTTGCTGGTAAGGTCATCATGAAGAGCTATCTGAGTGGCATGCCAGAATGCAAGTTTGGAATGAATGACAAACTGACACTGGATAAACAAGGCAAAGGAGACAGTGATTCCTCCAAGAGGTTAGTACATGTAATAAACTATTGCATAATCCAACACACTACACAAGAATAATCTTATTAACACAGGAACTTACACTGAAGGTATGTATTGTGTTTGGATGAAAGTAAAAAAAATGTGGTTCTTATAAACACATTCAAGCTGCCATCTCCAAATAGATAGTAAGATATGACCCCTGAAAAATATGGTCACGCCCCACTGTTTTGCTTTTTCTGTTGTGCCGGTCAAATTTTGTTTCATTTTTGAAGGCCTATATCTCAAACTAGTAGCAAGTTACCAGCCTGATATATAGTATGTAGTGTGAATGGAATCCAGTTGGCATGATTCTGCTGTCAAAAGTCAATTATCATGTTTCATTTTTGAAATACAGATTTTCAAAACACCTTTATGGCGGTGAGAGTATGTTTTAAAAAAAACTTGTCTTAGATGCTATTTGCACCTCACAGTCAACAAAAACGTGGACTACATCACAGCTGGCTATAACTGATCTCACCGTACACCGGGCAACCGGATGAAATCAAACATGTTCCATTTTTTTCGCATCTGATTTCACTGAAGCTGATGTCACCGGAAAGGTGTGCGGGCAGCACTCTGATATGATTTCACCGGATGCGATATTTATGTTAACCAATCAGATTCACGAAGGAAGTCACATGATTAAAAATTGACGGCTGCCATTTTGTCATCATGTGACTAGTCATCATGTCAGGCATGCACATTTTCCTTGGATCAGCTGATTTCCTCTTTTTTCACTTCCCATGTGTGCCATTGAAAATAGAAAAACACTGTACAAAGTCTGGGGAAAATTTGAATTTCCTCTTTTTTTGTGACTTCCTAGTTGCATGCCTGTCATGTGACTGGTCATCATCTGATGGATAATCCTGTGACGAATTATATCGGGCATGTGTGCGGATAACGTTGCGGTCGAACTGCAAGTAAAAAAAAACATACTGGTGATGCGTGATCCGGTAAAATTGGAACGGTGTGCCTTGGGCTTAAAGAGTCTATGATGTATAATCCTTTATGGCTACAACAACCTGTCATGTTGTGGGGCAGGCATTGTGTGCTGCTTTCATGCAGTGCAGGTATAAGCATGTATATACAGGTATAAGCCATGATGATATCCCAACATATAGGCAAATGTTGGGCTAATATTTTGTGTGTGTATTACATTGTTGCAGTAAAAGCTCCATCGCCATTGATGATTGCACCTTCCATCAGTGTGTCAAACTCAGCAAGTTTGAGTCAGAACGGAGCATTAGCTTCATTCCTCCAGATGGGGAATTTGAGCTGATGAAGTATCGTACCACTAAGGATATCAGTCTACCCTTCCGTTGCATTCCGTTAGTCCGTGAGGTTGGCCGTACTAAGATGGAAGTTAAGGTGGTGCTCAAGTCTAACTTCAAGCCATCTATCCTGGGCCAGAAGATTGAGGTCAGCTGTAGGCATTTACTTACTGAATTCAGGCAAATTTGTGTCAGCTCAGTCTGCTGTTGTTGTTTTTTCAATGAGAGAAAAAGATGCACAAATGTCATTGAAATGTTTAACTCCGTGGGTGGACCTCTCTGACAGTAGTATTGACCGGTGATGAAGATTTAGTTTATCAATTGTATACCTTTAGTACAGTATTGCTTGCACAATATAGGCAAAGCCTCACTCAAGAATGGACAAATGCATAACAACAAAGCTGTGTCAAGATTTGGAAAAATGTGTTGTGTTTCAGTCACCAGTATTTAAACATCAAACGACACAGTGTTTACAAGAAATGTAAACGTTTCTGTGACAAATTCTACTTGTACTGATCTTTACATTAAAAAAATCACACCGAGGTCTGATCATTTAATTGTTTTGAGGATCAAGGATGTTACGTACATTATGTGAACTCTTGTGAGAGTGAAACAAAGCCAACAAATTTAAGACGTCAACAAAATTTGCTTTCGTGTCTAACATTAAACATTTCTTTCACTTGCACTTTCACTTTTAGTGGTGTATAAATTGCCTTCTCCAAATGAGCATTTGAAGCCTTGTGATATTTTTGTTCTATTCATAATCCTATGGAGGGATTATAATACTGTTGCACTTTCATTTCAAAAATTCTTTAATTTCTTGTTTTCAAAACTTGGCTAACTTAACAAATGGTTGGAAATATTCTGCAAGAATGCATTAACTAAAACATTTAGGAGTAAACTCTTTGAGACAAAATGATTTTGTATTTGTTGTTGATCCTTGGATCATAGGTGCGCATTCCTACTCCAATGAACACCAGCGGAGTCCAAGTCTTGTGCATGAAGGGAAAGGCTAAGTACAAATCCAGTGAAAATGCCATCGTCTGGAAGTAAGTTGTCTACAGTCAAACTACAGAGATAGTTGGCTGTATTTGATTCAGGCTTGTTGCTGGAAGATTTATGACATCTAAGTTGCCAACTCCTTACTGTCATGTCCCTTCACTCCAACAGACAAATTGGACTGAAGCATTGCTTTGTCAAGTTGGTGCAACACCTGTTTACTTGTTTTCAGTAAAGCTCATGGATGAATTCCAAATTAATGGACAAAGGTTAAGAAGATATCAATCTTAACTTAATTATCAAAAACTGAAAGAGACTTATCATAAAATGATGAAATCTGCACAATATTTGTCTTGCATTACCCTTCTTAAAGAACGGAGGTAGCAGTTGTTTTCTTAGTGTATGTGGCACATCTGCATTTGTATCTCTCATTTAGTTACCACATACATTTTTGAATAGCGAGGTGCTTAAACTGTATGCTTTAAAAAAGATCTTTGGTCTTTAGTTATCATACCAAATTTCCACATTCCTGAAAATCTGATGCCATCACAGTTAAACAAAATATAAAAGAAAGAACTACTGTACTGCCATGATTTGTTTGTTTTAACCCTCCTTTTGTTTGATCAGTCACAGTCAAATATTCATTCCACTTCCCCTTCCATTTTAGGCAGGCTAGTCACCAACAGTCAGATCATATTTCTACCAACAGACAAAAGCAGGTGACTGGTAGGCACAGCTGGCTTATCAATCTCCTACAGCCAAAGCATAGCTATATCAAGTTTCATAACAATCAAAGCGAGTCAGTGTCGCTGCTTAATGAAAGCAGGGAGCACTTAGCAGATTTATTTTGACTGCTGGATTGGCTTTGTTGAATTTGCCAGCCAGAGAGGCAAGGTTTATATGATACTCATTTGACATTCCATTTATATGTAGATGTCAGTTCTTATTCTTTGATGAAATTACAATCTTGTATTCTTTGTTTCAATCTTTGTTTGCTATTCCTCAGGATCAAACGTATGAGTGGTATGAAGGAAGTTCAGATTACCGCTGAGATTGAACTGTTGCCATCCGGTGAGAAGAAGAAATGGGCTCGGCCACCAATCTCTCTCAACTTCGAGGTATGTAGAGTCACTGACAATGCTTCAAATCCTGACCGAGTCAAAATTTTCTCTATGAAATCATTTCATATTTTCCCTTGATAAGCTGCCTTCTTAATGTTCACATATATGCCATAAAAACACTGAGTCTTGTGAACATGGTGTTTCTTCATTTTTTATGACTTCATTGTTGCAAAATACTTATGTTGGGAGACCACCATAGTCCAACATTGTGTTAACAAAATGGGTTTTTTTTGTACTTGTGTAAGAGTGTTAACATTTGGATTTGGTTTGATGAGTGATTCTGTAGACAGAGATGAAGCTGATAATCAGACATAGCCCAGGTTGTCATATCACAACTGTCGGATTGAAATGTGGCCTATATTCTTCAGGGGATATCCATTCTTATTTCCAATCCAATCTTGCCAGGTTCCGTTTGCAGCCTCTGGTCTGAAGGTTCGCTACCTGAAAGTGTTTGAGTCTAAGCTCAATTACAGTGACCACGATGTCATCAAGTGGGTGAGGTACATCAGTCGTAGCGGACTTTACGAGACCAGGTCTTAATGAACGGCTTCCCTTGGGAACCAGAGAGGAAAGAGACACTGAAGCCACACACAATAGTTTGTGATGTTTTTTTTATAGTGTAGTTTTGTTGCAGCATCTGGTACTCATGCCATGTTTTAGTATTGTGCAGATATAAAAACAAAGTCCAGTTTTTGAGAATGCATGTTGCAGTTCAGGGCCAAGATATGTGTTTACATTACAGATGTTTGTTCACTTGTACATTGATGCAAGTGAAGCTGTGACAGATAGTTGTGGAATCAGTCACTAGTCTGATGAGTACGAGACAGACACACTGATTGTGGCCCTGATCTGTCATGTGTTCCAATCGTTGATTGAAAGCCAGTCTTCTGCTCCTGGTTGAGGAGTGATCTAATTCATGAGAGACAACTCCTGTACAGTTTTAGCTTATACCAACAATCAAAGATACCCATTTATTTTAAATGAAAGAAATACAGAAAAGCTTCTTGCCCGTTATAGCTGACTTGGCATGTACATGTGCCCCTAAGAGGGTCACTTTTAAAGTAAAATAGTTTGACAGGGGAAGACTGGCTTTAAATTTTCCACACAAAAAACTGGCTTTGATGTTAACCCTTTTGGGTCTCTACTTATTACTTTCTGGTAAGTTTGTACTGTCAGTATCATACTAAGTCCAACCATTAGAAGTGTAAACCCACCACCTTATTCCACAAATATCAGAGGTCAGGCTTGAAAACTTTCCACAAAGGATATCATCGGATTGTGTCATACTGTGTGCTTGATGAAGCTGTACATTCTACATGTATATAACTTGCAATCTTATTAGGCAATTAGTTCTTAGGGATTGCCTTACCACTGCACCTGAGGATCTTCCAGTTGCTGTTCTAACAACTGTCAACAGATCATGATGGTGTCATCACTCACACTGGTGTCTAGATTGTTAGCACTTGATGCGTAGAAAGGACGTTTACATAGGCACCCTGAGTCTTCACGCTTATATTCCTCTCTAATTCACATCTGACATGCCATGGAAGCATTGATGAGCTACCATGGTCTTCCTCCCTCCTAATACCCTAAAACAAAGAAACTCATCCAGTTAAAGCAAATATTAGTTCCATCTTCCTATACCGTGAGAAGATGAGTTGAAAACATTCTCTGTTGTTTGTACATTGTAGGTTTTAACCAAACTCAAGCATTATCACTTACAAGCACTCAACATCTCAACACATACATGTATGCACTCCCTCATTGCATAACATTAGGAGTCTACTCCATCACATCTTTTTGAGGGATGATGATGTCTTCAGTATTTTCTTAAAACCTTGAAGAAACACCAGACCCAAATTGTTATGAGCAGAAGTTATTGCTGATCTAGCGTCCTATTGATTAGCAGCAATAATTCCTTGTATTATGTCGTGGATATTGTTTGTTGTCGACTAACACATATGGTAAGGTAAGCTAGACATTCTATGGGCCCTATGCACAAGTACCCCCTCAACGTTAAGAAGGGAGAGTTAGGGGAGACCACTTAGAGTGAAACTCGAATTCATTGCCGACGACGCCTGACACTCACGTGTGGACGCTATGAATTTGTGCACATTGGAATAAAATGAGTCGTGTACTTCGTGCCACATGCGAACTAGTACGCACACATGGTGTGGACAGGGCTCTCAAAATGTAGTAAAAACGGAGCCCATAGACCCAAGTGTATTTAGTATTGCATGGCATTGTAATGTTGAATGTGATTTATTTTGCTTTGCATGCGCATGATATCAGCTTGACAATCAATCACATTAATATGTTTGTCATGCCATATGTGGAATACCATGTTTGATCTTCCATCCCTGCCTAGTGCCTATCCAGAAAAGATTCTCACTTTAAACTGGAGGAATGATTTCCCCAAAATAAAGCATATATATCCTCACTTTGGTCAGTACAATTCTTTGGATTAATATCGACCATGTATGAAAATAGAGAATGCCAACAGACCCGAGACATAGTGACATAATGCTTTCTCTACAAGTGCCCTTTCTCGTAGGTTTGGTGGTTCTCAGTCTCATCCACACCAGGCTCCCATAAAAAAGCACATTGTAAACGAAGCATGACATTATTATATCACAGGACTATTTTGGCTAGTTAGTCAAGTCCTCAAGCAAGTACTACACAGAAACTCCTTTTTTTTTAAATCAGAGTGTCATGAATACATAGAACAGGGATCCAAGATTGAATGAGCATGCATTATGTTGACCATCATGTTCTGCTACTTTGCAAACTGAATTGTTTTATACATGTATTGAAGTCCGGTTTGAATTGTGTCAAGAGCCTAAACCAGTAGGCAGTGACTTGCTAAGAGAGGATATGACAAAGGTGCTGTCATCGTTCAGAACGTAGTTATTCCAAAGTAATCCGTATACGTTCTTCATTCAAATTTCTTTTCAGTTGTCTTGATTTTTTGGAGTACAACAATTATCACCTCATTTTGTCGATGTCTACCATTTTTTTTTTTATTTCCTTGTTTTTCATTATCAACACCATAGTTGGGTTTCAGTTTCAGATCATGTGTCTACTTCATTGTTCACATGTCTAAAATAGTCATAACATTATCAAGAACAAATGGTTTATATATTTTTTGGGGGGTGATACAAAAACTGTCTTAAATTTTCCTTATCAATTTCTCAATCAGTGATAAAAATACAAAAGTAACTTCTGCATAAAGGAAGAAATATGTACATGTAATATTTAAGTGTCTTAGAAAAATCTACTTGAATTGATATGAGAGAAAAGAATTTGAATTACTAATTTGGCAACATATAATGAAGTATAGAGGTGATGATGTACAAGAATGTTGTGGATCTACAGCCTCATGCATATTAATAAAGGCAAATATTTCCATATGTATCACTCACATCTTTTTGTGTGTTTTTTTGTTGATTTTGATTTTTGCATTGTGGTGTTTGCATAATCAATACTCCCATTTCCTCACTCATCAAACCTTCATGTTCAACCTGTGACATAACTTACTTACAATGTTGTAGTCAAGGTACTGTAATGGATTACAAGTACATTACAAGTCCGGACACAAGTCCTGTCAAAAGTAACAACGGATGAACAGTAGCAGAGAAATGCCATCGTCACGGTTCATATATGAATAGTTTGTGAGTTGACCTTGATCCATGACAAGTACCTTGACTATGACACTACTTGTTAACAACTAGCTGCATGAAACAAATGTTTGACAATCTAACCTCAATTAACCTAGTACAATTGAATGTTTGACACGTCCTGATACCAGTTATGTTAGGAAAGGGCCTGGATTTGCCCAAATGCACAAGAAATGCACTATACAGCTGTTGTAACCTATCAGTTGTCTGTCTTTGTCAGTGGTGGTTTTTTTTTATTAAACTCTACCACAATTCAAGTGATGCACAAAACAGTAAAGCTGATGTGAATCAGATGCTGCTTAGGCATCGTGGGAAAGTTCACATCCGTAAAAATTGCCGAATTGTATGCATTTTGCACGAATGTGAAGTAAATTGGATGCCATGGAGCTCTTGCGATGAAATTTGCAATATGTAATATGGGATGAATGAAGGTTGATAATGAACTGCAGATTGACATCTGAAGGTGAGTAGCTTACTCATCCATGTAAATGCTAGATGGTGCACTATTAATGCCCTCATGTTTTGGCAATAAGAGAATTACCGTTTGAGCAATGAAAATATCCTTCCACGTGTTACTCACAATATGGGTGTGTCCTTAATTGTTGAGACAACACAAATCAAAAAATAAAATAACCCTCAATGCAGTTCCAAAACACAGGGCATTACTAGATGGGGCCTCGTGTATATTTGTGTACGCATTCAGACTATAGTTGAGAATTGGTTACATGCATTGCATGCTGTTCATGTGTAAAGTATAACCATGCATGCGTCAGTGGAGTACCCCGTTTTGCCCTTGTGATGAATAGGTCACACCACACACTCAACAGGTAACTGCATGAGGCTAGTTTATTATAGAAACCAAGGAACACTAATTGGTCTTGCAATGTACATGTTGAGTTTCTGGACTTGCACAATACCCCCCCCCCCTTCAGCATTAATAACATTTTTTGCACCCATCACCTGTGGCCCTCTAGTGCCAAAAAATGCATAAATCTCGACCTTGTGGAATTATGTTGACACAGCCATGCACACTCTTACTGCTGAGTAAATATTGCTGTGACAAGTACCTATCTGGAAATACTGATGTATCTTTTAGCAAATTGAGCTGGAATGGAAGTTGAGTGAGCACAGTAAAATGGCAAATTACAAATATTGCAAAATGATGTACATGTACCTCAACACACCTTTTTGATAATAGCTTCACACTTCATGCACTCTTGTGCATACACAGGCAGATTGAGAAGTAAAAAGTGTGCTTGTCCAATACATGTTAATTGCACTGACAACTGAGATTACATGTATAACTATCAGACTGTTGATCTAATTTGAAATAACTGACCCCTGTCACTTCCACCTTGCCCTGCGGTAATCAGAAGGGTCGTTGCACTATGGGCTTCGTGTGCCAACAAAAAGAGGGCACGTTTTTACCACTTTTGTGGACAGGACACACAGCGCGTGCGTACTTTATTGTGCACGGAGTACGGAGGACTTCCTGAATGTGCCAAAGCTTTTAGCCACAGCGTCTTCGTGTGAGTGTCGGGTGTCGTCGGTGCATGAATATGTTCAAATTTAACTTGCGATGGTCTCCCAGACTAATCCCCACCCCCAATAACTTTGGATCATTCAAAATACGCAGTGGCAGGTTGGACAAGGAACCAGTCTAGGTCTCCCCCAACTCTCCTTTTCTGGCCGTTGAAGGGGTACTTGCGCACAGAGCTCGTATGAGGCCATCCTCTCCATGGTGCATGAGGAAGTGTCAGCTTGCCTTCATTCATCTAACTTAACACTCGCATCCTATAGCAGTATCCAGATCTGTGTGGAAGAGCTGCATACAAACAATGGAATCCCTTCAAACAAGTACATCAGCTTCAGGCACACTGTAGAATGCATGTACACCCATTCGCACCCCAAACCAATAGCTGACAGTGATAATCCACTGCAGCAGTCTTAGAAGCCGAGTTAGCCGACTCCATAAACTAAGTTTACTTGGTAGGAATGTCTTCCTGTCCCTAGTTTCTGATCTGTCTGGCCAGCACTGTACCCCTGGATCAGGCAGATGAGAGATGGGGCACAGGAAACACAGTTCTATTCAAGTCAGCTTTGTGTGGTCAGCAGTAAGTTCATAATAATGGTGGTGGGTTTCATTCCTAGTCAAGTCTGATTTACCCCAAGAATACATATATGTATGTTCTATTGTAAAAGTTAGAGGGCCCGAGGTTTTAATCCAAGCAGGAGCTTTGTTTCTGTTTATATGCTTGTGTAATAAAAAATATTCCATTAATATAGGCTGGATGAGTTAAAAGAAACAGTCCAAACAGATGTTCCTTTTCTTAGAAAACATTTTAAAGAACCATGCAGAGTCTAAGCTCTATTATGACTTGCAAATCTCAAGAAATAAAAACAAAAGAAAAGTGCTTTATTTGGGCAGTGATGATTGCTTTCACACATGGGATGAAACGCTTCACACATCTAACACTGTTGCCAACCAGAAATCATGTCAATGCATGTACGTGAATGCTGACACGTTTATGGGAACTACTTATTGAAAACTTTTTTGAAAATTTCTTGTGGCATTTATTCCAGCCATTGATTGTCGGGGGCTTTTGAAAGCATCAAATAATTTCAAGCAATATTCATGGTCAAAAATGTTCACATTATTGACCTGGTATCAACATGGATGTCCGTTTCTGATTATTTTGAAAAAAGGAAATATATTTTCATCAGTGACTTTTCTTGCTTGAAGTACAGTAGTAGAACGTTTGTTTGGATTGTGTTTTGTTTTCACCCGTCCTTCATTTTGGAGGTCTGTTAATGAGTAACTAAACACGTGCTTCATTGTTGTTGAGATATATCAAGTATAATATCAAGTATAATACTTCCATGCCATACCATCAACGTAGTACAGAAAGTGTAAATGAAGTAAATAGTATCGCTGATACTGGACTTAATACATACGTGTTTGTGTACGAAGTGAGCTTAAACTTGGTTCCTTCAGATGTTGATAAATGTCAAGCATAGTGTTTGAGAAAGATTACACATCACATCAGTGTTATCACAAAATATGGATATTTGGCCAAAATATTTATGGTCACACGGGTGAACTACAATTTCTTTGAGTTAATAAAGTCTCCCTCTATAATGGTGTACACGCTTTGATCAAGTTTTAAACACTGGTACTTCTGACTTAAGTTTTAAACACTGGTACTTCTGACTTGGTTATTACAATGGTTATTTATCTATGAAAGTGAAATGTGTAGGTAATATGCTGATGTTTGTTTTCAACGTTATATTTAAACTTGCATAATTCCAGCTTATTGCAAAAAAATTGATAGCAATTAGCAGGTCAGCTAATTCTGGAACGTACTTGCTGCTAGGATATATCTTATGATTGGTTCATACCCACATAGATACATGGAGTTAATTTGTCAAAGTTCCATTCATATACATGACTCGTTATATATATTCCCCAGTGAATAATGTCATAAACTAATCTCACCCGTATTACATGTGACCATATCAGTGAATTGAATAAAAAGCCCATTCTCCAGCAGTTTTGTTCTCAAAGAATCATTTATTGCACAGCTGTAACATACAGTATAAGGCATCTAAGTGTTACATTGTATATACAAACAATGGATACCATCTTTGTTGGGGTTTGAGAGTTGACAATCTTAAGTACAATGCAGTAATACCACGTGAATGATATGTCTTGTGAGTTATGTGGTTGTGAGAAGAACCAGTTGGTTTAACTCGACATGTGGTATTAAATACAAAACAGTATGCTCTGTTCGTTATCAGGAGTCTCCTGATGTCGGACAGAGCGTACTGTTCAAAACATCAAGAAACCAACTGGTTCTTCTCAGAACCATACAATTAAAAATAACAGCGTTGCTGTTAAAACCCCTCAGCCAGAGTCAAGTTATCATCCAAAAACCATTAACCTTTAACTGAACATGGTGACCTTGACCTTTGACCCCAGAACCAGTCACAGCATGCCTGTACCAATGGGAAACCCCCTACCGAAATTAGACACCAACATTTTTATTTCTAACTCAAATTATCATCCGGAAACCAATTACCTGTAACTCACCACGGTAACCTTGACCTTTGACCCCAAAACCACTCCCAACTTGCCTGTACCCAAGGGCAACCCCCTACCTAAGTCAGACACCAAAATCTCATTTCCAACTCAACTTATCATCCGGAAACCATTTACATTTAACTCGCCATGGTGACCTTGACCTTTTCACCCCCAAACCAACCCCCTACCGAAGTTAGACAGCAAAATGTGATTTCTAACTCAAGTTATCTGGGAACCATTTACCTTTAACTCGCCACGGAGACTTTGACCCTAAACCAATCTCAATTTGCCTACTCCCAAGGGCAACCCCCTACCAAAGTTAGACAGCAAAATCTCATTTCTAACTCAAGTTATCATCCGGAAACCATTTACCTTTAACTCACCATGGTGACCTTGACCTTTTGGCCCCAAAACCAATCCCAACTTGCCTACTCCCAAGAGCCACCCCCTACCAAAGTTAGACAGTAAAGTTTAAAGCTATAGTCCATCATTTGCAGCCATCCGAAAAGTAACTGGCGTAATTATTGTTGAAAAACAAACTTGGTTGAAAGACAGTAAGGGAACTAAACTCCCTGTGAAATTATTTTTTCTGGGAAGCTGTCATTTTGAAGTAATCAACGAAAGAAGGCATTTCCAACGGTGATTCTTAAGAAGCACCGTAGGAAAATTTAAATTAGTAGTTCGTTTTGTTATTCAGCGCAGCGCGCACAAGTATTGGAACGACGCACACGCGCACGCGGTTGTTGTAATTCGTCGGATCAGTGCGCGACGTCGCGTATAGCTGCAATTCAAAACAATTCAAAACATGATTCAGTAACTTTTGATTTGAAATTGAGATCTTAGAATGCTGTTTTTCTCGGAATGTACAGCTGAAGCTTAGCTGAAACTTCATCAGGTTAGTTGCTCAGTATCCTTCATTATATTTTGAACTCTTTTGTTGCTTCAAACAAATAAAATGCACAAATTACAAATGATGGACTGTAGCTTTAATATTTCTAACTCAAGTTATCATCCGGAAACCATTTACATGTACCTTGAACTCACCACGGTGACCTGGACCTTTGACCCCAAAACCAATCCCAACTTGCCTACTCCCAAGGGCAACCCCCTACCAAAGTGACCTCAAAACCAATCCCAACTTGCCTACTCCCAAGGGCAACCCCCTACCAAAGTGACCTCAAAACCAATCCCAACTTGCCTACCCCTAAGGGCAACCCCCTACCGAAGTTACAACCCCCCAAAACATTTCTAACTCAAGTTATCATCCGGAAACTAAGCTGCCTGGATGGACGGACGGACGGTCTAGCCAGACGGAATTGTGGGGTGATAGCATTGTGTTCCCATTATCCCTTTTTCTAAAGATTCCCTTCTGGGGTGTGTTTTTCTATTGTGAAAATAGTGGGGTGATGTGTCCTGAAAGGAACATCACCCCACAAGGGGGGTATGGTCAGAACGGACATACGGACGGACGGACGCCCTAGGCGATGACAATACCCCTCGAGCCTCTCGGCTGAGGGGTAAAAAAGATATATATTTATGGTTCATGTGGTGTTACCACAAACCTCCCATTCATTGATCATGGACACCAGGCAAAACATTCAGTCATAACGTGTTTGGCTAGAATGGATGTGTGAGGGCCACAGATTGGCCCAGGTTCCCCAACACTGCTCTGCTCAGAGTCTTTTGTCAAAAAGTGTCTTCTTAGTACAGATTCAAAATGGCACCAGACTAAGCCTCTAGTCTGCCTTGCTTCCTAGAAAATATGCAAAACCAAACAGCATGAGCAGCAACATCTAGACCTGACTGAAAACTCTTGCTTTAAATACCTAGATGACCGTGCATCAGAATAGCACAAGACAGTGCTCATAGCTTGACATGCAACACATCCACTTGCAAGTTGCCTCCATGGACTGCAGTGCTTATAAGTTCTATGTACCTCACATCCGGCACAGCATGAGATCTGGGTGACTGAATCCTTGACATTCAGTGTATCAAAAGCACTCTTAGATTGGCAAAAAACTAGTCCAACATCACACAATCACAAAGAAAAGTGAATTTTAGACATGATACAGAATATCACATACATGTGAAATTAACATTCCAGGTCACTAGGAGGTTAGGACAAGAGATCCTTTTCACAAGTCTTTGCACAAGTAACAGGATGAACCATTAACAGTAACAAAGGAATGCTCTTGTAGCAGTTCATCTGAAAAGCTAGAGACGTCACTCGAGACTGAAGGACTGATGATGGGAATGTGACGGACCTGTAGGGACTCGTCATGGACTTGACTGCAACACTGCTCTCAACTGGATTAAGTGAAACAGCACGCAGGCCAAAGTACTAATGACAAACTCAGAAGAATTCGTTTACATTTCACTTATTGAATAGACCCAAAACATAATGACGTTATGCTTTGTTTGCATGTTCGCTTTCCTGCAATTGTCCCATCTGGCTCCCATGGGAAAGCGCACATGTAAACAAAGTGTGACGTCATTATGTCTTGGGTCTATTTTGGAATCAGTTTCCAAGAATAAAATGTCAATAAATTAACTATAAGTTATGTTGTCAGAATAAAATTTGAATGAAATCTTCATTTCATTTCCTGGTCAACAAGCAACATGTAAAGATAATATTGTACACTACTGTCATGTGTTGAGATAGAGGCGTCGGTTGACTTCACTGATTGGTATGTCAGTGACTGTTGGGGCAGCGCTGGGTTGCAGGGTGGTATCAGGGTCAACAGGCCTGGTCTGAGCATCTGAGGACAGTAACAGAGTTCAAGATCAATGTAAACAATGCAGGAATAGTATAATGTACATACTGATTGGGTCAAGTCATAACAAAATAATAATCCACTTTATAGCCCTTTCACCTTTTGAAGAAATATTTACAAACCCCCTCTTATAAATAAAACTTGTTTATCACAAAGTACCCAGCATAAGTTACATATTAAGAGAACATTTACAGATTTACAGGGGTGTCAGTCATCAGGACGTATTGTTCGTTCGATTGCAAATGCAATTGCAATTATACATATCTGCCTTCTTGAAAATTGTTTTGAAATGTTCCCACAGTATTTTTGTATTACCGATACAGTAATTGCTTAAACTACCATTTTAAGCAATACAAAACGTGTAAGGCCCCCCCCCCAATAAATTGTCTAAACAACTGAAACGTCGATGCCTTTGGACACAGGTAGGTGGACATCACAACAATAAACACGTGGTTTAACGTTGTGAATTACTGACATTAGTGAGTTTCAACCTATACTTGTCACTGTTGCATTTATTTTAAGGGCATCCCATTATATATCTGTGGTTCTCATTTTTTTAAATTTTAAGTAGGGCGGTCGCTCCAAACTTAAATTAGAAGAAAAAAATGCAATTGCACTTGTATACATGTAGATGGCTGAATTGAATGATGCCAATTGAGTATTGGCTCAAGTAATACTGCAGTAAGTTTATCATGAGTTGATGTACATGTAGTTTTGCAAGATGTGCAGGGCGAGTTAAACAAATACGTGCCTTTGGATAAGTTTGGGTCACCCACAACGGGAAAGGTTACCAGTTATTATTTTCTTCTGCCAACATTCGGTCTGGGTATTGACCACAGTCAAAAAAGGTTCACTGATATTCAGCCTTGCATGAAAGGATACAGGCCTTTCTAAGTGACTACCCCAAAACACTACAACACAATGTTTCCTAATATTTTAAGGGGATATTTAATTTATTTAATTAATGGCCAATATTTCATATTTAAAAAAAAAATATGGCACCAAAAACTGAAAAGCAAATTTCAGAAACTACTTTTGGATGAACAAAACTCTGAAATTGCTCATTTCATTCAAACAGTATCACCATTTAAATGCAATGACCCTAAAACCTGTTTCGTCCAAAAACAACAACAATTTTTTTGTGTATTAATTCTGACTGTTTGGAACAACAAAGAAAATGACACAGAATACTTGTTCCAAAAACTGTTAAGAACTGTACAATATGTTTATTAACAACCCTGCTTAGGCAAACAATATGATTTACAAAATCCACCTTTTTTTAAGACAGGCCTTCAAAAGGACTCTGTTGAATATTTGTAACTTTTAAACTGAGGTTTCATCACTGGTGATGTTTGAAGACAATTGTGTCGACAATTCTTGGAATCGCAATGGACGAAAGCAGTGTTAATTAATTAAGGTTTCTGTTTAAATGGTGAAATTCTTTGAACGGATGGAGCAATTTCAATAATTGTTTTCATCCAAAAGTAGCTTATGAAATTGGTTCTCCAGTCATTAGTTTTGGTGCTGCATATTTTTTTTTTAATATGAAATATATTTTTGGGGGGTTGGGTTGCGTTTTTTTTTTGTTTTTTTTAACTCACCCTGTACATCTTAGGCTCACTTTTTGTGGACAAAATCTCAGGTATATCATGGTGGAAGAAAATACATGCCTACCTGTGACAGTTTTAACTGAATCCAGTGATGGGGCATTGATAAGGTTGAATGCTACAAAGAAAACCAGAACAAATACAAAGCCAACGCTGATGTAGGTTGGAATAGCCAGAGCCCAGTACCTGCAACATCAAGAGGGACAAAGTCAAAAATGTGTCATTAACAGTCAAGTGCGGATGTAACGGTGTCAAAATTACTCAATGGAAGTGTGACACTTGGGTTTGACACCGTGTTAATGTTACGCCCACAATCAAGCTATCATTTCTGCTCCATTTGATACCTGACTACCAAAACAAAAGCTTTTCTTATTGTGTTGCATGTATAGTAAGAAGTACGTAAAGTGAATTTGGGATACAATGTTTCACAGAAATGTTAAAAAAGGTACACATGTCATATTTGTCATATGTCAAAATGCATTGAAATGATTTGAAACTTTCTGCAGTAGTGAAATACCCAACAACAAAAATTATGTAGAGCAACTGCTAGCAAGGCATTCATGCTTCTCATAATATGGTCATATGTCACACATTGTTCCCCAACCCGGTGGGATGACCCTACTACCGGTAGTACTCATATTATATTCAGCAGGGAATATCAATCTTCTCAGTCTATTATTTAATAAGGGAATAAACGTCAGGTGTTTAGCTGGTTTTATGTACATGTCACTACGTTTACATTGGCTTGGGGCCTGGACACTGATAATGGCCCGAGCACATGTTTATTCCCATTCATAAATACCTTGGATCGACAAGTCAAAACAACAAAATTAAATCTGAATCCCCCAATTCACAAAGGCTTCAAAAGTCACATCTGGGACTAACTCAGGTCTAATTATCTCAACCTTTGATGTGACTCACAACTGTTCACAAATATTAAATTGCAGAATTTTAAGCGATGTTGAAAGTCTTCTGTTGAAATTTACATAATATTTCGATCTTGTCCTGTTTTGAATGTAAAATCCAGTCATGCCTATGTATACAGAAGGACTTACTTCTGAGGCCAATACGTGAGTCCAATGCTATGAAGCCATTTCTCAGGTACAAATGCCCATACACAATAGAGTGCTGTCAAGGAAAATTCAAATATACTCAAATTAGTATAAGTTCAGTATGCAAGAACCTTAACAACGTTTCTTTAGGCCAAATTTTAAAAAACATGTTTAGTGTGTCCCCCGCTTACTTTCTGGAGGCCGCCTCCTTTTTTCTTAAATTAAGAAGAAGAAAAAAAACGAAAAAAATTGATAACTTTTAAACAGTGACATCATTTTAGCCTCTTTGTCTGTTGCATCTAGCCCATATAAATCTGGTACGTCATTTCCTTAGTCCAAGTGGCGGCCATTTTTTTAAAAAAACTGGCGGCCATCTTGAAAAATAGCACGGCCGGTCATTTTTGCAAATGGGTCGGGCGGCCATATTGGGGAAAAAAGGGCCTCCTTTTTCATCAGGTTTTTCTAAAGAAGAGCTCAAGTTTCATGAACCCAAAAAATCTATTTTTGATTCACAATTTTTCATTCAAAGTCCATTTTCTTATCTTGAAAATGCACCAAAATCGCCAATTTGGTACCATCAGAAAGCCACATTTCATTCTCTGTCCAAATCTCACAACAAAAAACTACATAAAACGAACACTCGCGCAAACAAGGAATAAAAACAGATCACAGACAAAGTGTTGAAACAAAAGGGCCGCTCCCACGAAAAAAGTCTCTCTCGCAAAATAGAATTTCACTGATCAAATTTTCCTTCAAATTGCACACAAGTTTCAAATTTAAATGGCATCAGTTAAACAAGCATGTTTCCCTCTCAATTTTGGTGAGTTTTCTTTGACTTTCAGGCAGTATTTATACTAGAAATCAAAGATTTAAAAAGACAATTTTAGTGTGGTGTCAGATAAATTAAATTGTTAGCCACACCGATCTTTGTTGGGTGCAATTTACGTATGTCAAGAGGTATAGTACGGAGAGGGAAATGGCTGTGTTTTGATGGACGTTTTTGTACTTAGTTAGTGTTTTGTAGAAGCAAACAATTTTGCGGGGTAAGCCGTCTATAGGGCTCCACTCCGCGGATCAGTTCTAGGGGTACATACTGAGTACTCATCACCAAAGTATGCCAAATCGATTTTCTCTGATTTTTTTTTGCGCAAAGTAGTTTTTGATCAATTCGGAACTGATTGAACTGATCCGGAACTAGGAAAAGTGACATCGGTACTTTTGACGTCAGAAAGTCAAAATAAAAAGAGCTTAAATTTTGAAAATTATTATGTATTATCTCCATCACTCAAGGTAAACTAATGAACCAATCTCACTTGAATTCGTGGAGTAGTTAAGCTGAAAGCAGCCTGAATGAGTTTTGCTATCCGAACTTGGAAAACGACTGTACTAGAGAGTCCCAAATATTTGGACTAGGCCTATTGCGATTCTTGCGAATGTAACTTTACAAATAATATTTTTGCGTGGGGGTGATATAAATCAAATTAGGTTTTTCCCTTCACCGACGTTTAAACACTGTATAGGCCTACTCAATTTTTTTTTTCCAACTTTCACTTAGGAGGTAACACACTGAGTATAGCACTATAGGGCCTACACTACAGTGTTTAAACGTCGGTGAAGTGAGACCACTCTTAGAATATGCTGCATCTGCATGGGACCCCTCAACAAAGCAGAACATTAACTCACTTGAAAGAGTTCAATGTCAAGCAGCTAGATTTTGCACAGGAAACTACCAAAGGGATACGGGAACTGTTACTAAACTTCTGGATGACTTGGGATGGGACACACTACAGAACAGAAGAAATCAACAGAAATTATGTATGCTCTACAAGATGAAAAATGGGTTGGTCGACATTCCACTTCACAACTATGTTCAGCCTAACACTAATAGTAATACCAGAGATACAAGGGGAAAAAAACAAAAATTTGTTCAACTCAGTCACAAAGCTAGCCTAGGGCCTTCAAAGATTCATTCTTCGTATCAACTGTTAAACACTGGAACTCACTCTCCTCGGCTGCTGTGAACAGCGTAACACTAGCTGAATTCAAGGGACATTATCAGTAATAGGCACCAGTAGTCTATTTTCACACGCAGTGCGCAAGTTAGCGTTGATGTATCCGGCAGGATATTTTGCTGACTTAAACAATGGAGATGGAGTAGCTTGAGTAACTCCAGCTGACATGTTCCATATTCATTCACATGTGAATGAATATGGAACATGTCAGCTGGAGTTACTCAAGCTAAAGATGGAGATGAAGGGCAATGGGTGAAGGGCAAAACCTAATTTGATTTCCAAATAATATTTACCAAACCCGAAGATGGAGCTGAGGTACAGAACAAAACCGTAAATTGCCCTTTCCGGTGTAGGCGATGGGTTGATATCGGCCATTTTCCTAGCGTACTGGACTCATCAAATGCTAAATATTTTGGCCTCTCCAACAAGCTCAAGACCGTCCTTCAGCTGTTTCTCGCCGCTAGGACTATACAGTACATGCAGTACTGCCAGTACATATCGCGCGCTGTGATCAAGAGGTCTCTTGCGGGCGCTGTGCAAGTTAGACGGTCTCTCCCATAGACATAAAGAACCTAGGTTCTTTATGTCTATGGTCTCTCCCCTATGGAACGCCAAAGAGGCATTAAATGTGATCATCGAATCGGTGATGGACTTTTGCAATCGGTGATGCATATTCACGATCGGTGAGGGACTTTCGCGATCGGTGATGGACTTTTACTGGTGATGCATATTCACGATCGGTGATGGACTTTCGCGATCGGTGATGGACTTTTACTGGTGATGCATATTCACGATCGGTGATGGACTTTCGCGATCGGTGACGGACTTTTACTGGTGATGCATATTCACGATCGGTGATGGACTTTCGCGATCGGTGATGGACTTTTATTGGTGATGGACTTTCGCGATCGGTGATGGACTTTTACTGGTGATGCATATTCACGATCGGTGATGGACTTTCGCAATCGGTGATGGACTTTTACTGGTGATGCATATTCACGATCGGTGATGGACTTTCACTCAACGACTGGTCATCGCAGCTTTGATCACCGATCGCGAAAGACCATCACCGATCTCGAAAGTCCATCACCGATTAAATGCCGCTTTTGGCGAAACAGGAACGCCAAAGAGGCATTTAATGTGATCACCGAAACGGTGATGGACTTTCGCGACCGTCGCATCTGTGTGTTGCGTCGTAACCATTTGCACGTGTTATACTTATCTATGTTCCTTGCTCTGGAGCAAGTTAAATTTAATTGCAAATGCGCAGAGCCTTTACTTTGCTCTTCTGTTTTTTTAATACCTTTCGCGAAAATCTGATAAATTTTACTTCCACGTAACCGATGTAATTTTCGAACCACGGTGTGTGTGTTTGATAAGAGTTAAACTTAGATTAATCATTTTTAAGATTAGAAAATATTATCATTGTTTTTCCAAAGAGCAATGATTCGATGTGTACATTTTTGTAATGCAGCATGGTACTCAATCTGCTAAGACCACTGTGGGAAATAGAGCTAGCTCTATGTTTTTTTCCCGGCCATGTCTTCTTTGGCAATCAATCACCTTGTCACTTTAGCCCTCGCAACAACACGTGCTTCAGGTCTCCACTAACCAGTTACAAATGTACCATTTTTTTTTGCAGTCGTGGAATTGGGGCACGATCGAGGTCAATCATTTTCACATGGGGGCTCACAAATTGGGTGTTCCACATGCAAACGCGTTCCATGCACCAACTGACGTTCAGCAAAATAATGGAATCCTTTTCAATTTTAAGAACATACCTTTACATCATGTACATGATGTATAGGCTACAACGGTCTACAATCGAGCCGCAACTTCAGAGATCTTTTCGAGCTTGTCTTAAGTGGCCTTGTCAATTGTATAGTGCACAAACAGAACAGATCGCTATTTATTACCCAATTGGTTACATTATTCTTTAACTAATGAATAATAAATTATTCACCGGTGTGCACAGTCTTTTTAAAATCATTTTGGGTACTTAAACATCGGAGTTATCAAAGGAAAATATTGAATAATGTATAAATAAAAACACACTAAAATTTTCCAATAGGAGTACAACGCAACAGTTACCTATGTACCGACAACCTAAACAAAGCTTAGTCTGCCCATGACGCCGGCAGCCTCCGTCGCCCAGAAATCACAGCATATTTAAGTTGAAGAAAGTGGGGTGGTTTTTTTTTGGGGGGGGGGGGGGGGGGGGTTGGCTGGGATATTTTCACCCACTTTTTTTTGATAATGTAAAAAAAAACTCTGCACCGATAGCAAAAGTCCATGCAAGGTTGATCACCGATCGTGAAAGACCGCACCCATGGGCGTCACAAGGGGGGGGGGGGGGGAGCACGGGGGCGCTTCCCCCCCCCCCGGAAAAGCCCCCCCCCCAAAAAAAAAAAAAGATGGGGGAAGAAGACAGAAAATGGGGCGCGAAGTAATATTGTTTGAAAAATGCCCACCCTCGAAAAATGATAAATCGTGAATATGCTGGAAAAACCCAGGTATTTCGGGGAGAAAAATGTTTTGCCCCTCTGCAAAAAAATTCTGGCGACGCACAAATCGTTGTGTTTTATAGCCACATTACCAGTGATAGGGAAAACCGGTCGACTTATCAATTGTTATGGTTGTATTAATAACGGCAACACCAAACCGTAGTGGGCAACAGCGGAGACTCAAAGCCACGACATACACAATATGCTTGACAACAAATGAAATACATGAACATGATATATGTGGCAATAATAACAACAAATGAAAATTATACTTGAATTACAAAAAAATAACTTCCCACATCATAGCCTCGTGACACTTGAGAGCGCTACGGCAAGTATCAAATTAGCCTAACAAAATAGAAAAACAAGGGATTGAATGGTTCCATTTGCCCCATAAATATGAGGAGCAGGCTGTCTGTATCCTAAAACTTGCGAACAGTTTAATCCTTGTAATTTGTATAGTCTCTTGAAACCTTGGAGCACTATAACTGGCGGATGTAAGTGGTGGTGGTGGAAAAACATTTGCAAGGAAAGTTCCTCTGTGTACTGTCCATCATGTGCTCGCTTAAGTGTGCTTAAGTGACCAGAGGGCCCCACATATCTATACCAAGATTGGCTATTAGATGGATTTATGATGATGATGATGATGATGATGTGATTGCATTCCTGTGCCCCCTGGATGCCTGGTCAGACCCCTCAATAACCCCGCCATATGCTGTCTCCAATGACCCACACATCAATCATCATATTATTCAAAAACCTTTTATCACGTATTGGTAAAAAATACTCGGACTCAAATTTAAGGACATGAGAAACACATTGCTGAGAATATTGGTAAAGCTAATAGAAAATTATTCATGTTCAGGAAACTGAAAGAAACTGGTTTTACTCCAAGAACTAAGCTTGTTACCCTATGTTAGACCAGTCCTAGCAAACGCATCGCCGGTTTGGCACTCAAGCATTACACTCTAACAGACCAATCTAATTTAGTCGATCCAAAAGAGTTTGCCGTATTACTCTATCTCTAGATCACCTTTATGATAGAAGAACCACTATGTGTACAAACTTTGCTCTAGGTGCTTTTAAATCAAATTTTAGGGCAAATTTTAGGGCAAATTTAATGAGTGGTTCCCTCAATCAATCATGTTCAGGAAACTGAAAGAAACTGGTTTTACTCCAAGAACTAAGCTTGTTACCCTATGTTAGACCAGTCCTAGCAAACGCATCACCGGTTTGGCACTCAAGCATTACACTCTAACAGACCAATCTAATTTAGTCGATCCAAAAGAGTGATAGAAGAACCACTATGTGTACAAACTTTGCTCTAGGTGCTTTTAAATCAAATTTTAGGGCAAATTTAATGAGTGGTTCCCTCAATCAAAAAGTTGGCACACTATGAATCTTAGATCGAGTAGAACACTCAAGGAGTATCCCAGTTCATCCAAGAGATTTCGAAATAGCCCAGACTCATCAATAGTTCAACATAGGATATTCAAATGTATACAATTTTAATTGCTATTATCCGAGTGTATATGTTTTTGAGAATAATGGATTGTTGTGCATTTCGTATGTGTTTCGATTTCTCGTGAAATGTGTTTATTTTTAATTCATTTCAATTTTTACTGTAAATCACTGTGCAATTCAGCTTCTGAGCTGCTTGATGGTGATAATCAACCCAAATAATAATAATGTTAATAATATTGATAAAAAATAATAACTTATAATAACCCATAATTGGCTATTTGGGGAACATTCCCATAAACTAGTGCACACATTTCCCCCCCCCCCAACTTTAATGACCCGTAACTCCAATTTTACCTTAATTCGCCGGGTAATTTTTACTAATTCGACCACGAGCAATCGAGTCTATTTGCGACGATAATATTTTGCCTCCAAGTGTGTGACGCTAAAGTGTCTCCCGAAGGGTATAGGCCTATTATAAAACAAATCATTCTGTTCATGCCACATCCACAGAGGAGTGTTTTATTCCGGATACCTGTGATATGGCATATACCGTTTGAATTGTTAATTCTTATGGTTATGTTAATATGGGCAACAACAAAGGCCCAAATCCACAGCGGCATACACTAACTGCAAACATTTCACAGACATTACAAAAAATGGAGTTCGCAAGTGAGAACGGACATATTATAAAACATATAACCGTATTAACACAATTTAGGGGCAACACCAGGCCCGACCAGTAGTGGGCAACACAAGAAACTCAAAGCCACGGCATACACAATATGCTTGACAATAAATGAAATACATGTAGGCCTATATGAAAATGAGATATATGTGGCAATAAATGACAACAAATGCAAATTAAACTTGAATAACAAAAAAATAGCTTCCCACAGATGTACATTCAGTCAGGAAAACATCATAGCCTCGTGACACAGTGAGATTGCTACGGCAAGTATCAAATTAGCCTAACAAAACAGAAAAACAAGGGATTGAATGGTTCCATTTGCCCCATAAATATGAGGAGCAGGCTGTCTGTATCCTAAAACTTGCGAACAGTTTAATCCTTGTAATTTGTATAGTCTCTTGAAACCTTGGAGCACTATAACTGGCGGATGTAAGTGGTGGTGGTGGAAAAACATTTGCAAGGAAAGTTCCTCTGTGTACTGTCCATCATGTGCTCGCTTAAGTGTGCTTAAGTGACCAGAGGGCCCCACATATCTATACCAAGATTGGCTATTAGATGGATTTATGATGATGATGATGACGATGTGATTGCATTCCTGTGCCCCCTGGATGCCTGGTCAGGCCCCCCAATAACCCCGCCATATGCTGTCTCCGATGGCCCACCCATCAATCATCAGGTGCAAAAAACTTTTTTTGAGAAAGACACTTTCAAACACAAAAACACCGTAAACAAATATCACCGTCAGGGGCAACACGAGAAACCCTAAGCCACAGCGGCATGCACGTTCAATAACTGATGCACTTCGGCGATCGATGATGGATTTTGCAATCGGTGATGGGACGTTGATCATCGGTCGCAAAAGTCCATCACCGATTGCAAAAGTCCATCACCGATTGCAAAAGTCCATCACCGATTGCAAAGTTGATCACCGGTCGCGAAAGTCCATCACCGATCGTTAATATGCATCACCAGTAAAAATCCATCACCGATTGCGAAAGTCCATCGCCGATCGTGAATATGCATCACCAGTAAAACTCCATCACCGATTGCGAAAGTCCATCACCGATCGTGAATATGCATCACCAGTAAAAGTCCATCACCGATAGCGTAAGTCCATCACCGATCGTGAATATGCATCACCAGTAAAACTCCATCACCGATTACTAAAGTTCATCACCGATCGTGAAAATGCATCACCAGTAAAAGTCCATCACCGATCGCGTAAGTCCATCACCGATCGTGAATATGCATCACCAGTGAAAGTCCATCACCGATCGCGAAAGTCCATCACCGATCGTGAATATGCATCACCAGTAAAAGTCCATCACCGATTGCGTAAGTCCATCACCGATCGTAAATATGCATCACCAGTAAAAGTCCATCACCGATAGCGAAAGTCCATCACCGATCGTGAATATGCATCACCAGTAAAAGTCCATCACCGATCGCGAAAGTCCATCACCGATCGTGAATATGCATCACCGATTGCAAAAGTCCATCACCGATTCGATGATCACATTAAATGCCTCTTTGGCGTTCCATACTCCCCGGCCCCCTCGGCCTCTTGCGTCTCTCGCGTCTCCCGCCCCGCTTGTTTGGGTGCTATGGCTTGGCCACATGGGTATGGTTTTTCCAGCAGAGGGGCAGGGCCCCTGATGGGGGTGGGGGATGTCATCTCTGGCCCTGTGTCGTTTTACGGCTGAGGGCGTAGGAGTTTAGTCAGAGTATCACCCGTTATCCACGGAGCCATCTCCTGTCTATCTAACGTCTGATATGTCAAATGGTCAAAGCATGCAGATTTATGCAAGCCGCGCGCCAGCCAATCGGAATCGACTGTACTAAATCGTGACGTCATTTCATCCCAAAATCAGGACTAACGCTGTGATTGGTCAATTCGAATGCAGCGTTTTGTAATAGACCGCTTGCAGACGCGTTCGATAATTGACGCGCGAAGGTGCGCAACGCCATGTTGTGGGACAAAATGTGCATGGATAGATATGCGCTTGTCCCACAACATGGCGTCGCGCGCCTTCGCGCGTCGATTACCGAACGCGTCTGCAAGCGGTCTATACAACAACAGCCGGGGCGCATTCGCGTAACATGATACTGAGCGCCGCGCGCCGTGACTTTTTTTTTTAAATCCATGTCGATGACGCGCAACGGGTGAATGACCGAAGACCCGATAGACCTTAAGAAAGCGCCTGCTGATTGGTCAAAATCTAGGAAGTCAAGAGGCGGGGTCACGTATGTTTCAGCCCCATAGACCGTGCGTGCATTTTGAGTTGTCTTCTCACGCATGCGCAATGGTTTCCTCCGCGTCGTCGGCTTGCAAACAGCGGTAGCAGACGACGCACTGAACGATTGTCTGGTTTTCATGTCTTAAAATGTATCCTTCTCAAACGTACTTAAAAGATGATTCAAACCAAAAAATAACAGTAGACAAAGTGAACAAAGATATAAATTGTCTCTACAGTGTTGGTAACGGCGCTAAAAACCTTTACAAATATATAAAAAAAAAAGGCAATAATTATGGACAAAAAACGTACAAAATGAAAAGGAAAAACATCGTTCGCTTTTGAGTTTGGTTTACACATTTGGACAATTTGCCGGGTTTACCTCAGATCAGCCGTAGTACCATCGGAAAGGATGATAGATTATTTTCATTTTACAGGTGATTTGATGTAAGAAGGAAACCTGTAGCTTATAAAAATCGTCATTTTTCGAGTAAACCCATTTTGAAAGCTTCGTGCACAAATACACTGGTCCCAGTGCCCTCTATGATCGTACTTAACTGCATTCCAGGGCCGGGAACCAGTCAGTTGTAAATCGTTTCAGTTAAATGTATACATTTCCAACGCGTCAAAAGATTACAAACGGAGCGGCGCGTGGCGCGTGGTTTGGCTAGCCATATGTTTACGGGCCAGATTCCAGGGTCTGTGTACAGGTACGTGCACACCAAAGATCCTAGAGCGCGCTAGTGAGAAAGTAACTTGTACCACACAGCGAGGCTATGCTTAACTTGCACGTACGCACGTACATGTACATGTACACACACGTACTCGTACAACAGCCATGCACACACAGTGTACATGCATGAGCTAGTCCGCATATCCTGAAGCCCGCCCATTTTCGTCCAAAACTGGACGAAAAAGTAAAGAAAGACATTAAACCCGGAAGTTGCAGACCCAACAAGGCGGTCGTTCGACAGGCCACGCGGCGCGTATATCCCCCACACGCACGTACGTACACCCACACGCAGAACACAGAATTTACTGCCTTATTACGCCATGCGTACAGTCCGTACTCACGTGTGTGTGCTTGCTGGTTGTGTAAAGCCCCTGTCACACTTGTGCGTATCCTAATTCCTTATGATTTCCTTATCAATTTTTTTCAATACGCAGCCGTACGCTCAAAACGTCGAAATTTGTTGACTACTTTGACTTATGTGCGACCGCACATCTAGCGTACAAGTAACGAATTCAGCGCATCCATTGCGTATGAGATGCGTATGGGTTGCGTATGCAGTGCACAAGTGCGCTATCTGGGCGTTTCTCATAAGTTACGAATAAGTACAATGCGCTGTCCGCTCGCAGGACGAGCGGTACTAATTCGTGCAATACGTAGGCATTCGCTATGAGTTCGTTCAGCGTGCGTTGTATCTGCGCTGCACGTACGCTATGTATACGTCCAATATAGGCGGCTCATATGCTGAAGGGGTGCGTGCCGGGAGGTCAGCGGTATTACCGCGTATGAACCGCCTATCCCCACGAACACATAGCGTACTCGTACCGCGCTCGACCGATGCGGGACCGATGCGCTGCGAATTTATAACTTATGACCTGCGTAACAGCGTACGCAGCATAGTTTTGTGCATGCCCAAAAATATCCGGCGTATTGGGCCGTACCATGCGTATGCCTGCGTACATAAAACTTACACAAAATGATAGAGATGCATACGAGGTGCGTATTGTGCGTACGACTGCGTATGAAAAAAATGTCAATGCGCAACTCATAAGGAATTAGGATACGCAGAAGTGTGACAGGGCCCTATGTACCGAACCGTTCGTACGGACAAGGGTCGTACACGCACGTAGCCGCGTTGATTGTGGGTGCAGGGCCCGATTATCTCCCTTCGACAAAAAGCCGAGAGACCGCATTGAACAAGGCTAAAGACCACTTAGGCCAAAACAAAAAAGTCTCCGGTTTCTGGTATGCGCGCGCGTCGCCGTAGCCATGCGCGTCGGCAAAATGAAAAAGTTTTTCTTTCAATAGAAGATGATGTTTCAAAACCGCCAAACTCACTGATTTGACTGGAATTCTGCTGCTGCACAATTTTAACGTGTTTTTAGATGGGGTTATGATCGAGAATAAGATTTATGTGGCCTCTCTGGACTCCCATATATTTGCACTTAGTTTAGTCGGGCACCATTTGCAGTCATCAGCCGACATTTGAAGCCTAAAAAAAAAAAAAAAAACGGGTAAAAAAAATAAAAAGCCGCGTCGCCGCACCACTCTTGGGGCAAGCTCCATACCAGAAACCGGAGACTTTTTTTTTTTGGCCTTAGAGTCTGGGTGCACACATTTATTCCCTTATTAAAATGGAAAATTCTGACAAAATCGATCACGACCAAGTGAATAATTGTAATCATGGTAATTGTATAATTTTATGCAAGACGTTTAAAAAGACCACCAGGGATGAGATTGGTCTGTGACAAAAACCTGAACATTTTATGCATGAAGTGCAAACTCCGGCCGAGGCGAGCGCGAAGCCATTTCGGCGTGGGGTCCCGGAAAATTTGTGATTTTAGATGCTCTGTGGTGCATTCTGAGGCGATTACTGGGCACTTTCCTCTGAAATTTTGGAGTAGAATTGTTTTAATTTTTAAGAAGAATTTTCCTTCATTTGTTAAAATGTACTCTTGTTCTTGTAAACATGATAATGTTTCTTCTGTACTCAAAGTTGAGAACCATGCATGTTACCTCGCCGTATTTGCCATGCTTTGATGTGTTTTGGGTGTTTCACAATGGGATACGATTACGAGCGATTTCTTTCCACCACGTTTAATACGCGTTGACAACAAGGTGATCCGCTATCTCGAAAAGTACAAACTTTTCAAAAGATAATAAATTTGTACCAAATATTTGACTATGGGCTTTTCCATTAGTAAAGCGGAAAACAGCGGAAAATCAGCTGTTCCCGGATTTGAACAGCCAGTGAGTGAAAGGTAAAAAGTTAATAACAGAAAAATATATAAAAACATTTATTTAACAAAAAAAGTTAAATCTGCTTCTCTGGTAAAGTGGTAGCAGAAAAGTACAAAAGTAGCAAAATACATTTTACCATATGAATTTGTTACCCCCACTTTTGTTCACTTAATTTTACAGTTTAAATCTGGCGCGCAGAGTACCACACAGAGGTCCAGGGCTACACAATCGGATTAACGCTGGCCCTGTGTGGCTGTGCGTTCAACCCTAAAATGTGGCCCGGCACATTCCATTCATAAAATGGTTAAAACAAACCTATACATGACAATGTACATATAGGATTTGTGCACATATCGATGTGAAGGTATGCCTAATAGTACAACTTCTTGTCCGATTTTGTCAAACTTGATATAAACATCTTATTTCATTTTTTTGAATTCTTCAAGAAATCTGACGTATACACTAACGTGTATATGCATATAGATATCCTCCCCACAAACAAAATGGTACAGCCCAATAAACAAGTGCGCGTTCTTTCCATCACAAATTTCTATAACTGCCTTGAAGTGAACAGTATTCAGATCCAAAATTACATTATTTTAAAATGAAATTAACTCCTAAAAAGACCACAGTTTTAATGCCAGATAACTGATTTACAAATGGATAGTTTTTAAATGTCTTATCTAAAGTAGAATTGGAGAAAACGTGTCTTGAAAAACAGGTGATGAGCAGAGTCCAAGATCACGAAACACGTGGTAAGCAATGGTACATCGATGTAAGTCTCGAACGATGCCTTATCGATCGAAAGTTGTCATTGGCCACTTTTTTTCTTTGTGAAAAGTACGGTGGTTTTTTTCAACCAATCATAACAAGTTTTACATGTAAGGAAAGAGGAGGAGCTAAGCTATTCGATTCCGTTTACCCCCACACAATTCGATACTCTAGTCAGGAGTTACAGTCAAAAGAGTCGACGCGAGGGCGCTCAATCGGTGCGTTTACACAGGAAAATGATGAAAAGTTCACATTTTCAAAGCCGAAAGTACGGTGGATTTTTTCAAGATAAAAAAAAATAACATATACCATGAGAAAGAGAAAGAGTTAAATTGTACAGAACCGTTTACCCCCATTGAAAAAGACCGCATGGTTATCAAACTATGACTCGAAACATCGAAAAAAGGGGCCTTTTTTACCGGGATTCTCGCCCGGAAACGGGCCTGCACAGAGGTTTGAGCTTAAAGGTAGAGTCCATCATTTGTAATTTGTGCATTTTGTTCGTTTGAAGCAACAAAAGAGTTCAAAATCTAATGAAGGATACTAAGCAACTAACCTGATGAAGTTTCTACGGTGGCCCACAACTGTCACGGCAAGCGCAAAAGCGCCACGGCAAGCGCAAAAGCGCCGCGGCAAGTGCAACAGCGCCGCGGCAAGCGCAACAGCGCCACGGCAAGCGCCACGGCAAAAGAAAAAGCGCCACGGCAAAACAAAAAGCGCCGCGGCAAAAGAAAAAGCGCCACGGCAAAACAAAAAGCGCCGCGGCAAGCGCAAAAGCGTCACGGCAAGCGCAAAAGCGCCACGGCAAGCGCAAAAGCGCCACGGCGAAAGCAAACGCGCCACGGCGAAAGCAAAAGCGCCACGGGTTTATTGGGAAGGGGCGTAATCATACATGCCGCTACTACATCAAAAATAAAATGGGAAGGAGAATGGCCGCCACCAGGAATTCTTATTAAGCACAGAATTTAATTCTTTAAGAAGTGATTTTATGGCTGAGAAAATAGCAAGGCCAAGGAAAACCGGTCAGGAAATAAATCGTCGATATTAATTTGTTGTAGGATAATTATTATTCCAAGAGAGTTGCTGCCGTGAATCAGAGTTTATAAAGGAGTGGGACTCACTATCAGCACCATCAGGGCCGTTCCTCATTTCTTTACATTTCGTGGGATGCAAACAATTACGAGGACGGGAGGCTCTGTGAGCCTTGATGCATTTTTTTGAAGAGTTTTTTTCCTTCCGACTAGCATGCAAAGAAGAGTTCCGTTAATTTGAGACTTAGTTCACCCATGGGCGTCGCGAGGGGGGCAAGGGGGCGCTCCCCCCCCCCCCCCGAATAGCACACAAAAAAGGAAGGGGAAAAAAAGAGAAAAAAAGAAAAGAAAAAGAGGCGCGAAGTCATAGTGGTGTAAATTGAATGAGTTGGGGGGGGAGCAAAATGTCCCTGCCCCCGTCTAAAACTGAGAAATCGAGAATTTGTTCAGAAATACAACAATTTTTTGGGAAAAATATGTTTTGCCCCCTCTAGAAAAAAATCCTGGCGACGCCCATGAGTTCACCGGTGTGTATACCAGTGTAGGCACACAATTGAGCTGCCCAGAGTTTGGATATAGAATAAGAAAGAAAGAAATTAACTCAGAACCTAGAACTCATTGGCCCACCCACCCCCGGCTCAAGAAACCAACAAGCCGAGCAAGACCTCATGATGCTTAGCGATAGCGATGATGAGTTGCCCTGTGGACAGTCTTCCACATCCTCGCAGAATCAGCCTGCAGGGCAGAAAGAGGGCTTGTTTCCGGCATCAAAGAGTTCCGTATTCACTCGAAACAAAGCAAACGGCTCTTTTCAGAGCCACCAAATTTTCATAGAAGAGCTTAGAACTGTGCATCTCAACGATAACACTTCTCCTTTGTTTAGTGTCTCTCCCTTACCCCCCCCCCCTTTTTTAAGCTAATTTATTTCTTTCTTATTCTATATCCAAAGTCTTCGCCTGTGTTACGTTCCTTACATGAAATTCACGACCTAACCTCCTCTGTCGAAAGCGTTGCAACTGTCTAATAGAACGATCCATTTCTCGATTTGTGAGTTATCTTCAACTCAGTCGTGTTTATTGGGAAGGGGCGTAATCATACATGCCGCCACTACATCTAAAATTAAATGGAAAGGAGTATGGCCGCCACCATGAATTGAGAAGTGATTTTATGGCTGAGAAAATAGCAAGGAAAACCGGTCAGTGCAAGCAACGTTCAGCGAAGAGTTTTGAAATTCCCGCTCTCTGGGAATTTCTAACCTAATGGGCCCGCGGGCGAGTTACGTGTTGACAAGCCTTACCCACCCACTGCCGCAGCCCTGCAGGAGAGCTTTAATCGACTTCCTAGATGTGTATGATATACTGAAAAAGAAAAAAAAATTAACTCATACACTCTGGGCAGCTCACTTGCGTGCCTACACTGGTATACACACCTGTGAAAAAAGGCTCAAATTAACGGAACTCTTCTCTGCATGCTAGTTGGAAGGGGAAAAAAATGTCTTCAAAAATGCATCAGCTCATAGAGCCTCCCGTCCTCGTCATTGTTTGCATCCCACGAAATGTAAAGAAATGAGGAACGGCTCTGATGGTGCTGATATAGCGAGTCCTACTTTCCCTCTCCTTTATAAACTCTGATTCACGGCAGGAACTCTCTTGGAATAATCTTGGAATCATCCTACAACAGATTTAATATCGACGATTTATCAGTCCCTGAACGTTGCTTCACTGACCGGTTTTCCTTGCTATTTTCTCAGCCATAAAATCACTTCTCAAAGAATTAAATTCTGTGCTTAATAAGAATTCCTGGTGGCGGCCATTCTCCTTCCCATTTTATTTTTGATGTAGTAGCGGCATGTATGATTACGCCCCTTCCCAATAAACCCGTGGCGCTAGTTTGCTTTCGCCGTGGCGCTTTTGCGCTTGCCGTGGCGCTTTTGCGCTTGCCGTGACGCTTTTGCGCTTGCCGCGGCGCTTTTTGTTTTGCCGTGGCGCTTTTTCTTTTGCCGCGGCGCTTTTTGTTTTGCCGTGGCGCTTTTTCTTTTGCCGTGGCGCTTTTGCGCTTGCCGTGGCGCTGTTGCGCTTGCCGCGGCGCTGTTGCACTTGCCGCGGCGCTTTTGCGCTTGCCGTGGCGCTTTTGCTTTTGCCGTGACAGTTGTGGGCCACCGTAAGTTTCAGCTAAGCTTCAGCTGTACATTCCGAGAAAAACAGCATTCTAAGATCTCAATTTCAAATCAAAAGTTGCTGAATCATGTTTTGAATTGTTTTGAATTGCAACTATACGCGACGTCGCGCACTGATCCGACGAATTATAACAACCGCGCGCGCGTGTGCGTCGTTCGAATACTTGTGCGCGCTTCGCTGAATAACAAAACGAACTACTAATTTAAATTTTCCTACGGTGCTTCTTAAGAATCACCGTTGGAAATGCCTTCTTTCGTTGATTACTTCAAAATGACAGCTTCCCAGAAAGAATAATTTCACAGGGAGTTTAGTCTCCTTACTATCTTTCAACCAAGTTAGTTTTTCAACAATAATTACGCCAGTTACTTTTCGGATGGCTGCAAATGAAAAACGTTCAATCTGGCTCTGCTCAAGTGTTTTGTTATGACATGAATTGCAGCTGTCCACTAAACCTCCGTAAGCATGGAGGAATATTAGAACACAGCACCCACGCATCATCACCCGTCTCGAAATCACTGTGCCGGGGCCACTCCATGAAATTTTTTCCCCAAGTATTGGCGGTAAATATATTATTTCTCTATGATTTAGGCCACCTCGTGCTCTGTTCACCGTTTTCCATTGCCTTGGGACTTCTTGGGAATTTGACTGGATGAATCTTGGGAATTTCAAATTTTGATGAGTGGACGCTGGCCTAAATGACTTAAACCTGGCGAGATTTCAAATCATTTGATGAAATGCAGATGCCCCCGATCAGATTACGATTCGATAGGCAAGTAAAGGGGCCTTCTAGTACTAGCCCATGTATTTTGCCACTGACCTGGATCGTGTAACTCATGTTTCTCCGAAAAGCATAATAAAGCAAAGACCCTCCGACTTGCCCCAACGACCGGCGCCTCCTAGGCTAGCGCCTTATCTCACCGTTGCATTGATCATTGATTGAATCCATTGCAATGCATTTTAAAAACAATGGCTGAAGTTTGTGCACGCTGTATTTGTACTAGTAATGCTTGAATATTTGGAGTGTAAAAGTGTACTTCAACTTGACTATATGCCGTTCGACGCGATGGGTAGGCCCACCACAATCGGGCATGGAGATCCTGTCGATCGCACACAGTAATGATTATTCGAACCAGTGTTATCGGATCGTAAAGTCGCATCATGTTTGACTTTGTTCATGACCATGGAGGAAGGAACTTGCCGCTGTGGTTCATGATGCATGGCCGAATAACATCGCCAAGCACTGGATGGAATAAGGTGAGAAACCATTCATTGTTTCCTGTACTTAAAACACAAAAAAACGTAAATAGCCATGATATAGAGTTTAATAAAACTTGAATTCGAAACTCCTTTTTTTCTCGAATTTATTAGGCCGACCAAATACAAAATTCGAAAACAAAACAGGGGTGTGAAATCTCAGCTTTAAAACCGATTTCAGCTTTTATTGTTTTGGATTTTAGCTTTTTTTTTTCCTCACTGCGTACAAAAGTATAGGAGATTTCCAAAGTTCAGCTTTTTTACACCTTTTACAGTACTCCTAGAACTATGACGCGGAGCATCATAGTTCTAGGAGTACTTTTTCAGCTGTTTTCAGCTATTTTTATCATTGTCACTCACACCCCTGACAAAAGGAACAGGTACGGTAAACCACATACTGCTAGGTCTTGAGATAAAAAAACTATGATATTCAAACCCTATCCCGGTTGATTAATTAACTGAAGAGTGGCGCGAACAGTGCGGAGGGGGCGGGGCCACAACCCCCTCCATGTACATATGTGCTCCCATCGTCGCAATGCACTTATGAAATTCTGCCAAGTTTCTCTGACAGTTGTTCTGATGTCTTGTGCAGTCTTGGTTATTTTGACACCAAGTTAAGTTTATGAAAATAGGGCATATACCTTGGTTACAAAATTTTCAAATACCAAAACAGGTAGGCTTAATGCTCCAAAACGTACATCGAAGGGTGTATGAGACTGAGAGTACCGACTTTAAATAAGTATGACAACAAAACAATTTAAGCGGTTGAATTGAAACTTTACAGAGGTATGACAGATGTTCGGGAGTCATTTCATCAGAGATATCAACTTTTGCTTCAAATAATGGGTATAAATTATATGCGAAGACACAGGTAGCAGCCTAGCAGGAGCTGGCGAATTTTTAAAAATATATACCGGTAGTATACATCAGTTTTCTGGTTTGAAGCTAAAGATTTAATTAAATCTCAAGGGGCAGTGGGTGGGCTGACAGAGCTATTAAGGTCAAATATCGTGCACGTTGAGGCTAAAGCATTAAACTACGGATTGATGGGAATTGGGATTCAAAACAATTTCATATTTGCCCTCTGGTGACTTTCTAGAGGTCAATTAACTTTGTATACCCTGGGTTTTTTTTGATAAAGATGTACAGGGCGAGTCAAAAAAAAGCGGAACCCAAACCTCAAAAATTGTATTTTATATTTTAAAAAATATGTAGCACCAAAAATAGTAATGACTGGAAAGCCAATTTCATAAGGTACTTTAAGATGAAAAAAATTACTGAAATTGGTCAATCCGTTCAGAAAATATCACCATTTAAACACAATGACCCTAAAACCTGTCTCGTCAAACAATGTGATTTTGAGAATCATCGTCGCAATTTTCTTCAAACATCCCCAGCGATAAAATCTCAGTTTAAACGTTGAGGTATTCAACAGAATCCATTTGAAGGCAGTCCTTTAAAAAAAAAGGTATTTTATTAATAGTTGGCCTAACCGGGGTTGTTAATAATGGTGTACTACAGTTGGTGACAGTTGTTGAAACAAGTATTCTGTGTCATTTTCTTTGTTGTTCCTGAACAGTCAAAACACACAATGAATTGCTATTTTTGGACGAGAAAGGTTTTAGGGTGATTGTGTTTAAATGGTGAGTTTCTTTGAACGGATTAGTTTAGTTAAAAACTCCTATTATCTTGATTTTAGTATTTTTCCATCTAAAAGTAGCTTACAAAATTGGCTTTCCAGTCATTATTATTTCTGGTGCTCAATATTTTTTTTAATTTTTTGACTCGCCCTGTATTATTCAAACCCTACTTTTCCACGACCCATATCTAAACTTTCGATATGAAATCTTACCATGATATGAACTTTCAAAGGTAGGGAAAGTTCATATCTGACCACTGAAGTTATGGGCGTTGCCATGGGTTTTTTTTTTTAGAGGGGGACAAAGCACATTTTCCCAAAAAATCCCTGCACTTTTCCAGCCTATTTCAAATTGTCATTTTTTGAGGATGGGCAGGTACATCCCCCCCCCACCCATGAAATTAACAGCAATATGACTTTGTGCCTCCTTTTCTTTCTTTCCCCCCTTTTTTTTTTCTCCTTTTTTTCTATTTTGTTGTTGTTGTGCTTTTCCGTTTTACTTTTATATTCCACGAGTGCTTAGGCATCAATACAAACTGGTTTCATTTTCTCCTCTAGGCTCTACCGTTGCGTTGCAGTGGTATCAGTAAAAAAAGGAGGGCGTGACAGCCACGCCCACCCTCTGTACTTTTTGGGCTGTCTTAAGTTAATGAATTAGTCTGATCTAAAATCATTCTTAGGTTATATTTCCATAATCTACAAGTTCCACGCTATCAAATGATACTGGTTTTGTTCTTGTTCTCAAAATTTTGATTAATGTAAAATTGGCCTTATTTGGCATGGCGCCAATGGGCCTTGGAGTCAGAACTTGGAATCAAAAATTCCAAAGAAATCCAACAAGATCAGCAAACAAAAGGAAAAAGTTTCGGATATTTCTATTTTTTCATTAATTAATTAATATTGTTCGGATGCAGACAAAAGGAGCCACCCAAACCATCCCTAAAGTTGGCCTTGCACCAAACCACCAGCATTCAATGTCAATGATTTATTGCTCAAAGCATCAAAGTCAATTTCTTTGGAAGTGAGTTTGTATTAAAACCAGGGGTCGATACATAACTTTGGCTTCGTGTGCAATTTTGCCTGTGCATTTAAAAATGTTCTGTTCTGTTTTTACCAGCCTTTTTTTTTTATAGGAAACCCTCATTTGTGCTATGTATGTATGTATCTTGTATTTTCTAAATCGACCCCTGATTAAAACTAATTGCATTTAACCAGACAATTTGTTTGCGTATCAGGTCACAATATTGACAACCAAAAGTAAGACATTAGAGATCATTTCAAATTTTGATGAGTGGACGCTGGCCTAAATGACTTAAACCTGGCGAGATTTCAAATCATTTGATGAAATGCAGATGCCCCCGATCAGATTACGATTCGATAGGCAAGTAAAGGGGCCTTCTAGTACTAGCCCATGTATTTTGCCACTGACCTGGATCGTGTAACTCATGTTTCTCCGAAAAGCATAATAAAGCAAAGACCCTCCGACTTACCCCAACGACCGGCGCCTCCTAGGCTAGCGCCTACCGGACCGGTACCGCTGATGAGCTGAGCTCGCGAGGGGCCAAATAAGTTCGGCGCGTCAGCGCTGACCTGGCCGGTTGCACGTGCAAGCTGAGAGAGATCGTAGAGCGTACCCGCCAGTTGACACTTGACAGACCGTGGGAAACCACCAGCGTATGTGCATTGTATATTATCTCACCGTTGCATTGATCGTTGATTGAATCATTGCAATGCATTTTAAAAACAATGGCTGAAGTTTGTGCACGCTGTATTTGTAGTAGTAATGCTTGAATATTTGGAGTGTAAAAGTGTACTTCAACTTGACTATATGCCGTTCGACGCGATGGGTAGGCCCACCACAATCGGGCATGGAGATCCTGTCGATCGCACACAGTAATGATTATTCGAACCAGTGTTATCGGATCGTAAAGTCGCATCATGTTTGACTTTGTTCATGACCATGGAGGAAGGAACTTGCCGCTGTGGTTCATGATGCATGGCCGAATAACATCGCCAAGCACTGGATGGAATAAGGTGAGAAACCATTCATTGTTTCCTGTACTTAAAACACACACAAAACGTAAATAGCCATGATATAGAGTTTAATAAAACTTGAATTCGAAACTCCTTTTTTTTCGAATTTATTAGACCGACCAAAGACAAAATTCGAAAACAAAACAGGGGTGTGAAATCTCAGCTTTAAAACTGATTTCAGCTTTTATTGTTTTGGTTTTTAGCTTTTTTTTCCCTCACTTACTGCGTACAAAAGTATAGAGATTTCCAAAGTTCAGCTTTTTTACACCTTTTACAGTACTCCTAGAACTATGACGCGGAGCATCATAGTTCTAGGAGTACTTTTTCAGCTGTTTTCAGCTATTTTTATCAGTGTCACTCACACCCCTGACAAAAGGAACAGGTACGGTAAACCACATGCTGCTAGGTCTTGAGATAAAAAAACGTATGATATTCAAACCCTATCCCGGTTGATGTGCAGACAAAAGTAAACAAGACACATCCCTTCAGTTTCACCTGTAGCTGGTACTACTAGTACTACTATCAGCTACAGGTGAAACTGAAGGGACTAGACTAGTACTAGTAGGCCATTTCCAATCGAAAAGTATGAGAGTGCCGACTAACAGCTATCAAATAGAAACTTTGCAATATACAACGAAAATAAAATTGGGAAAATGAAACCATTTGATGCCTCGGCACTACTTGTGGAACATAAAAATTAGAGTTCTTTTTGGTCAGACATGGACTAAATAACTGAAGAGTGGCGCAAACAGTGCGGAGGGGGCGGGGCCGCAACCCCCTCCATGTACATATGTGCTCCCATCGTCGCAATGCGCTTATGAAATTCTGCCAAGTTTCTCTGACAGTTGTTCTGATGTCTTGTGGTTATTTTGACACCAAAATAAGTTTATGAAAATAGGGCATATACCTTGGTCACAAAATTTTCAAATACCAAAACAGGTAGGCTTAATGCTCCAAAACGCACATCGAAGGGTGTATGAGACTGAGAGTACCGACTTTAAATAAGTATGACAACAAAACATTTTAAGAGGTTGAATTGAAACTTTACAGAGGTATGACAGATGTTCGGGAGTCGTTTCATCAGAGATATCAACTTTTGCTTCAAATAATGGGTATAAATTATATGCGAAGACACAGGTAGCAGCCTAGCAGGAGCTGGCAAATTTTTAAAAATATATATCGGTAGTATACATCAGTTTTCTGGTTTGAAGCTAAAGATTTAGTTAAATCTCAAGGGGCAGTGGTGGGCTGACAGAGCTACTAAGGTCAAATATCGTGCACGTTGAGGCTAAAGCATTAAACTACGGATTGATGGGAATTGGGATTCAAAACAATTTCATATTTGCCCTCTGGTGACTTTCTAGAGGTCAATTAACTTCGTATACCCTGGGGTTTTTTTGATAAAGATGTACAGGGTGAGTAAAAAAAAAGCGGAACCCAAACCTCAAAAATTGTATTTTATATTTTAAAAAATATGTAGCACCAAAAATAATAATGACTGGAAAGCCAATTTCATAAGGTACTTTAAGATGGAAAAAATTACTGAAATTGGTCAATCCGTTCAGAAAATATCACCATTTAAACACAATGACCCTAAAACCTGTCTCGTCAAAAAAAATGTGATTTTGAGAATCATTGTCGCAATTGTCTTCAAACATCCCCAGCGATAAAATCTCAGTTTAAACGTTGAAATATTCAACAGAATCCATTTGAAGGCCGTCCTTTAAAAAAAAAGGGTATTTCATTAATAGTTGGCCTAACCAGGGTTGTTAATAATGGTGTACTACAGTTGGTGACAGTTGTTGAAACAAGTATTCTGTGTCATTTTCTTTGTTGTTCCTGAACAGTCAAAACACACAATGAATTGCTATTTTTGGACGAGACAGGTTTTAGGGTGATTGTGTTTAAATGGTGAGTTTCTTTGAACAGATTGAGCAATTTTAGTATTTTTCCATCTAAAAGTAGCTTACAAAATTGGCTTTCCAGTCATTATTATTTCTGGTGCTAAATATTTTTTTAAATTTTTTGACTCGCCCTGTATTATTCAAACCCTACTTTTCCACGACCCATATCTAAACTTTCGATATGAAATCTTACCATGATATGAACTTTCAAAGGTAGGGAAAGTTCATATCTGACCACTGAAGTTATGGGCGTTGCCATGGGTTTTTTTTTTTTAGAGGGGGACAAAGCACATTTTCCCAAAATATCCCTGCACTTTTCCAGCCTATTTTCAATTTGTCATTTTTTGAGGATGGGCAGGGACATTTCCCCCCCCCCCCACCCCACCCATGAAATTAACAGCAATATGACTTTGTGCCTCGTTTTCTTTCTTTCCCCCCTTTTTTTTTCTCCTTTTTTTCTATTTTGTTGTTGTTGTGCTTTTCCGTTTTACTTTTATATTCCACGAGTGCTTAGGCATCAATACAAACTGGTTTCATTTTCTCCTCTAGGCTCTACCTTTGCGTTGCAGTGGTATCAGTAAAAAAGAGGGGGTGACAGCCACGCCCACCCTCTGTACTTTTTGGGCCGTTCTTAAGTTAATTAATTAGTCTGATCTAAAATCATTCTTAGGTTATATTTCCATAATCTACAAGTTCCACGCTATCAAATGATACTGGTTTTGTTCTTGTTCTCAAAATTTTGATTAATGTAAAATTGGCCTTATTTGGCATGGCGCCAATGGGCCTTGGAGTCAGAACTTGGAATCAAAAATTCCAAAGAAATCCAACAAGATCAGCAAACAAAAGGAAAAAGTTTCGGATATTTCTATTTTTTCATTAATTAATTAATATTGTTCGGATGCAGACAAAAGGAGCCACCCAAACCATCCCTAAAGTTGGCCTTGCACCAAACCACCAGCATTCAATGTCAATGATTTATTGCTCAAAGCATCAAAGTCAATTTATTTGGAAGTGAGTTTGTATTAAAACCAGGGGTCGATACATAACTTTGGCTTCGTGTGCAATTTTGCCTGTGCATTTAAAAATGTTCTGTTCTGTTTTTTAATACCAGCCTTTTTTTTTATAGGAAACCCTCAGTTGTGCTATGTATGTATGTATGTGTCTTGTATTTTCTAAATCGACCCCTGATTAAAACTAATTGCATTTAACCAGACAATTTGTTTGCGTATCAGGTCACAATATTGACAACCAAAAGTAAGACATTAGAGATCATTTCAAATTTTGATGAGTGGACGCTGGCCTAAATGACTTAAACCTGGCGAGATTTCAAATCATTTGATGAAATGCAGATGCCCCCGATCAGATTACGATTCGATAGGCAAGTAAAGGGGCCTTCTAGTACTAGCCCATGTATTTTGCCACTGACCTGGATCGTGTAACTCATGTTTCTCCGAAAAGCATAATAAAGCAAAGACCCTCCGACTTACCCCAACGAACGGCGCCTCCTAGGCTAGCGCCTACCGGACCGGTACCGTTGATGAGCTGAGCTCGCGAGGGGCCAAATAAGTTCGGCGCGTGAGCGCTGACCTGGCCGGTTGCACGTGCAAGCTGAGAGAGATCGTAGAGCGTACCCGCCAGTTGACACTTGACAGACCGTGGGAAACCACCAGCGTATGTGCATTGTATATTATCTCACCGTTGCATTGATCATTGATTGAATCATTGCAATGCATTTTAAAAACAATGGCTGAAGTTTGTGCACGCTGTATTTGTATTAGTAATGCTTGAATATTTGGAGTGTAAAAGTGTACTTCAACTTGACTATATGCCGTTCGACGCGATGGGTAGGCCCACCACAATCGGGCATGGAGATCCTGTCGATCGCACACAGTAATGATTATTCGAACCAGTGTTATCGGATCGTAAAGTCGCATCATGTTTGACTTTGTTCATGACCATGGAGGAAGGAACTTGCCGCTGTGGTTCATGATGCATGGCCGAATAACATCGCCAAGCACTGGATGGAATAAGGTGAGAAACCATTCATTGTTTCCTGTACTTAAAACACACAAAAAAACCGTAAATAGCCATGATTGATATAGAGTTTAATAAAACTTGAATTCGAAACTCCTTTTTTTTCTCGAATTTATTAGACCGACCAAAGACAAAATTCGAAAACAAAACAGGGGTGTGAAATCTCAGCTTTAAAACCGATTTCAGCTTTTGTTGTTTTGGATTTTAGCTTTTTTTCCCCTCACTTACTGCGTACAAAAGTATAGAGATTTCCAAAGTTCAGCTTTTTTACACCTTTTACAGTACTCCTAGAACTATGACGCGGAGCATCATAGTTCTAGGAGTACTTTTTCAGCTGTTTTCAGCTATTTTAATCAGTGTCACTCACACCCCTGACAAAAGGAACAGGTACGGTAAACCACATACTGCTAGGTCTTGAGATAAAAAAACGTATGATATTCAAACCCTATCCCGGTTAAAGGGAATATACAACATTTGCAAACATCTAAAAATAAAACTACCAAGTTTTTGCGAAATACCTTAATAGGATGTTGGTAAATGACAGTATAAAGCATCCTGTAAAATTATGGCACCTGGTATACTGTCATTTTCAAGAAAAGTGGTATTTTTGTATCAATTTCCAACGCTGATCGGCCGATCAGCGTTGGAAACAACTGGCTTTTTTTTCAAATACTGGACCCAATTGACCATTGCACTTGTTTGCAATCGATTACAAACCTATGAACGGGTAAGAGCCAGCTTGACTGGTTCCCTGACCTTACAATTCCCCAATGTATGTAAACTGCTCTGTTTCTTCTTATATGGAGTCAGGGAACCAGACTACAGGAAAATGATCGTTTTTCTTGGTTTTTATAGCATTTTCGAACCCAAAACCTCCAAAAAGTCAGTGTAACTATATTTGCTTTATATTTCCAACCCCCCAATTCCATCCATTTCTGAAAATTACAGCAAAAGCAAATGATGTATATTCCCTTTAAAGTAAACAAGACACATCCCTTCAGTTTCACCTGTAGCTGGTACTACTAGTACTACTACCAGCTACAGGTGAAACTGAAGGGACTAGACTAGTACTAGTAGGCCATTTCCAATCGAAAAGTATGAGAGTGCCGACTAACAGCTATCAAATAGAAACTTTGCAAATATACAACGAAAATAAAATTGGGAAAATGAAACCATTTGATGCCTCGGCACTACTTGTGGAACATAAAAATAAGAGTTCTTTTTGGTCAGACATGGACTAAATAACTGAAGAGTGGCGCAAACAGTGCGGAGGGTGCGGGGCCGCAACCCCCTCCATGTACATATGTGCTCCCATCGTCGCAATGCGCTTATGAAATTCTGCCAAGTTTCTCTGACAGTTGTTCTGATGTCTTGTGGTTATTTTGACACCAAAATAAGTTTATGAAAATAGGGCATATACCTTGGTCACAAAATTTTCAAATACCAAAACAGGTAGGCTTAATGCTCCAAAACGCACATCGAAGGGTGTATGAGACTGAGAGTACCGACTTTAAATAAGTATGACAACAAAACATTTTAAGAGGTTGAATTGAAACTTTACAGAGGTATGACAGATGTTCGGGAGTCGTTTCATCAGAGATATCAACTTTTGCTTCAAATAATGGGTATAAATGATATGCGAAGACACAGGTAGCAGCCTAGCAGGAGCTGGCGAATTTTAAAAAATATATATCGGTAGTATACATCAGTTTTCTGGTTTGAAGCTAAAGATTTAATTAAATCTCAAGGGGCAGTGGGTGGGCTGACAGAGCTACTAAGGTCAAATATCGTGCACGTTGAGGCTAAAGCATTAAACTACGGATTGATGGGAATTGGGATTCAAAACAATTTCATATTTGCCCTCTGGTGACTTTCTAGAGGTCAACTAACTTTGTATACCCTGGGGTTTTTTTTTATAAAGATGTACAGGGTGAGTCCTAAAAAAGCGGAACCCAAACCTCAAATATTGTATTTTATATTGTAAAAAATATGTAGCACCAAAAATAATAATGACTGGAAAGCCAATTTTATAAGGTACTTTAAGATGAAAAAATTACTGAAATTGGTCAATCCGTTCAGAAAATATCACCATTTAAACACAATGACCCTAAAACCTGTCTCGTCAAAAAAAATGTGATTTTGAGAATCATTGTCGCAATTGTCTTCAAACATCCCCAGTGATAAAATCTCAGTTTAAACGTTGAAATATTCAACAGAATCCATTTGAAGGCCGTCCTTTAAAAAAAAGGGTATTTTATTAATAGTTGGCCTAACTGGGGTTGTTAATAATGGTGTACTACAGTTGGTGACAGTTGTTGAAACAAGTATTCTGTGTCATTTTCTTTGTTGTTCCTGAACAGTCAAAACACACAATGAATTGCTATTTTTGGACGAGAAAGGTTTTAGGGTGATTGTGTTTAAATGGTGAGTTTCTTTGATTGAATTGAGCAATTTTAGTATTTTTCCATCTAAAAGTAGCTTACAAAATTGGCTTTCCAGTCATTATTATTTCTGGTGCTAAATATTTTTTTTTTATTTTTTGACTCGCCCTGTATTATTCAAACCCTACTTTTCCACGACCCATATCTAAACTTTCGATATGAAATCTTACCATGATATGAACTTTCAAAGGTAGGGAAAGTTCATATCTGACCACTGAAGTTATGGGCGTTGCCATGGGTTTTTTTTTAGAGGGGCACAAAGCACATTTTCCCAAAAAATCCCTGCACTTTTCCAACCTATTTTCAATTTGTCATTTTTCGAGGATGGGCAGGGACATCCCCCCCCCCAACCCATGAAATTAACAGCAATATGACTTTGTGCCTCGTTTTCTTTCTTTCCCCCCTTTTTTTTCTCCTTTTTAGCTGTTTCGGTGACACACCGAAACAGCTCTTGTTTTCGTTAAGATTTTTAGCTGTTTCGGTGACACACCGAAACAGCTCTTGTTTTCGTTAAGATTTTTAGCTGTTTCGGTGTACACACCGAAACAGCTCTTGTTTTCGTTAAGATTTTTTTTTTTCTTTTTTTTGGCTTTTCCGCAAAAAAGCGGAAAAGCCTTTCTTTTTGTTCTCATTTTTTTTCTATCTTCTTCTTCTTCTTCTTCTTCTTCTTTTTGTCGCCTAAATCCCATAGACTTTGTACACGTTTTTTCTCAGTGCCACTTTTGGTATTAATCTTCGTCTTACATCATTCAAATTAAGCATAGCCATAGTCCTTATAGCAGAGATGTGCCCCGAAGAGTGACGTCATGGTGACGTCATTGACTAATTTTTTATAGATTTTTGAATATTTAATTTTTCCCATAGACTTTGTACACAAAAATTAAGAAAAAATTGTCGATTTCCAAAGGGCATTTTCGACTCTTTGCCAGTAATTCATTTACACCACTCTTTGTCCACTCAAAGACCCTAATTCAAACAACATTGTGGAATGATGACGTCATGATGACGTCATCCTGTGTTTATTTATAGGCAATTAAATTGTGACACTTTTAATATTTAAAAATGCATAAGAAATCAACCGTACGCGTCCGCAGCAATCTGTTGCCGGCAAGTGGTAGAGTAGGTTGAGGTCTTCATTTCATTCAGTGTGCGTGCAATCACGTGACCCTTGCTTCCGGTCGAAAAAGGCCCAAAACGGAAGTGGCTTATTATTTGAAAGTGGTAATAGAAATGAACTTGCTTTCAACGGTGTTAGTCTCTTGGCCGATAGTATTATTCAAATCATCTACCGATGACGTCATGCAATCTTCGAGCGCCCTCTAGCGACAGGTTGAAAATTAGGAAAAATGTATTTTGAATAGATGTCTGTGACGAAGTTTGTCGGAATCGCCTAAATATTGGTGTATTTGATGACCATGACCCACTTAAGACGTGTGCGAAGTTTTAGGCGAATGACGTCATCAGACCTGAAGTTATAATAAAAAGACTCTTTTTCATTTGAAAATTCCTGAAAAATCAACCATGGCAGTTTTTATATTTGTTTTTACTTTAATTGTCGATTGAAGGGTAGGTCTAAAACATTTCAAAGTTTCGAGGCGATAAGCGAACTCGAACATACCCTGCGTACGCTTAAAACTTCACGTTGACAATACCTCTGCTTCAAAACATGCACAGGACAGGACGTCCACAATGTACATGTACATGTACATGCACGTACGTTGTACATAGGCACATACATCGTATGTCAGTCAGCCTGCAGCGCACGTGTTGCCGAGGTCAAATCCTGTCCACAGTGACCGTTTTAGCCGATTTTCGGCTAACTTTGACAGATTTTATGTTCATGCATGCGCATAGACAGGGACGTATTATAGAACTTTTGGCATTAATCTTTGTCAGATATCATTGAAAGTTGGCATAAGCATAGTCCCTATAGCCAAGATGTGTCCCGAAGAGTGACGTCATGGTGACGTCATCAAGTGATTTATTATGGATTTATGAATAATTAATTTTTCTCATAGACTTTGTACACAGCTTTCTCCACAAGTCTGTCCCTATACAACACTGATATATCTTACTGAGTAGTTCTGAACTTCGGCTGAGAATTACTATGAGAAGGAAAAAGAAATCGTGTTTTTTTACGCCTGTCATTTGATTGAAAATATTCCCAAGAGTCAGAATATCAAGTAATATTTTATAAAAATGTTTCAGTTTAAAGGCAAATCACGTATTTAAAGGTGCAGTTTTTCTGCTGTGGGATTTTTAACCCATTGACTTTGTACACCTTTTTAAGCCACCATTTTCATAACTTGACGATCTGGAATCGTCATCAAAGTTACAGCCAAGGAAGACCCTCATACAAAAATAAAGCCAAGACTATGACGTCACGATGACGTCATCACCTAATTTTTTTATTGAATTTTGAAAATTTACGTACATATTGTGAAGTCTTATGTCTACAGAAATGTAAGTCCGATTGGGTTGAAACTTGGTATGTGGCTATACCAGGATGTGTTATAGATTAAAAATGAGGTGACGTCATGATGACGTCATTTTGAGATTTTATATAAATATTTGATTTTTTTTTTACCTTTTAGCCATATCTCCCGAACGCAACATGCAAAATGCAAAATTCTTTTTTGCATTTGGTCTGTTATGTAATAGCTATTCGCAAAAAACGTGGAAAATGTGTGACGTCATCAAAATGCGATTTTTCAAAACTCATTTAAGGAAAGGTCCAATTGTCATGAAACCTGGTGGGTAGGTAGTTAATCATACTAGTATGCAAAGTTCGAAGTGACGTCACGATGACGTCATCAAAAAAATTTAAAGATATTTGTCGATTTTCAAAGTGCGTTTTCGACTCTGCCCCAGTAATTTATTTAGATCACTCTTTGTCCAAGCAAAGACCTTGTACACACGCACATACATCGTATTGCCGAGGTCAAATCCTGTCCACAGTGACCGTTTTAGCCGATTTTCGGCTAACTTTGACAGATTTTATGTTCATGCAAATTCAGGGCATATTATTGATTAAAAAAAATCATAATGCGGAAAAGCCCTATGTTCTGTTGCAAACAGACATAGACCTCTAGTTTCTTTTTTTTTTGCTTCTCCTTTTTCAGACTTTTTCTCCATAGGTTTTGCACACGTTTCTTCTACCCATACACTTTGGCACTTTCGTAAATCTGATCAACTTCTGACTTGGCACACACTCAGACCACCACCCACAGATGGTCCTAGATGAAATTCCTGATCGTGACGTCATCAGGTGTCGGGTTACGTCACATTAAAGATGCATTTTTCCCCATATGTTTTGTACACGTTTTGAAACACTCCACTTTGGGCATTTTCGTAAATCCGATCGACTTCAGACTTGGTACATAATTAGATCACTACCCACAAATGGTCCTAGAAGAAATTCGCCATCGTGACGTCATCAAGTGTCGGGTTACGTAACATTTAAGGTGCATTTTTACTCCATAGGTTTTGTACACGTTTTCCTTCAATCAGTACATTTTGGCACTTTCATAGATCTGATTGACTTCAGACTTGGCAGACACGCATATCACCAAGCGCAGATGGTCCTTTAAGGTTTTCGTCATGTTGACGTCATCAGGTGTCATGTGAGGGCGCCCTAACTTTGCATTTGTTGCAGCCCTGTAACTTTGCAAGTATGGGTCCGATTTCGTTGAAACTTTGCATGCCCTCACATTGGGGTGTGTTTCATGTACGTAGCAATATAGGTGACATCATCGCAACGTCATTAGCTGTCATGTGAGGGCGCCCTAACGTTGCATAATTTCCATATCCTCACGAGTATGCATCCGATTTGGTTGAAGCTTTGCATTCACACAAACTTGAATCCGTTATACATCAGAATATAGGTTAAGTCAAGGTGACGTCTTCGGTCGTCATGTGAGGGCGCCCTAACATAGCATCATTTGCAGCCCTATATCTTTGTAAGCATGGGTCCCATTGCGTTGAAACTTTGAATGCCCTCATATTGGGAAGTGTTAATGTGAAAATATCGGTGGCGACAGTATCACTTCTGTGGTCGTCATGTGAGGGCGCCCTAACCTTGCATCTTTTAAAGCCCTTTATCTCCGCAACTATTCGTCCGATTCAGTTTAAACTTTGCATGCACTAATAGTCGTCATAATCTCATGTCCTTGTCAAATATTGTTACCAGTCGAAACAGCTTGTGTTTGTCCACAAACACATTTCTAGTTTTTTTTCTTTTTTCTTTTTTTTTTTTTCTTCTCCTTTTTCAGACTTTTTCTCCATAGGTTTAACACACGTTTCTTCTGGCAGTCCACTTTGCCACTTTTATAAATCCGATTGAATTTAGACTTGGTACATACTGAAACCACCACCCACAGATGGTCCTAGAAGAAATTTGTGATCGTGACGTCATCAGGTGTCAGGTCACGTGACATTAAAGATGCATTTTTCCCCATATGTTTTGTACACGTTTTAAAACACTCCAGTTTGGCATCTTCGTAAATCCGATCGACTTTAAACTTAATTCATAATTAGACCACCACCAACAGATGGTCCTAGAAGAAATTCGTGATCGTGACGTCATCAAGAGTCAGGTTACGTCACATTTAAGATGCGTTTTCCCCATAGGGTTTGTACATGTTTTAAAACGCTCCACTTTTTGGCACTTTCGTAAATCTGATCGACGTTACACTTGGTACACACTTAGACCATCACCCACAGATGGTCCAAGAAGAAATTCGTGATTGTGACGTCATCAGGTGTCACGTTACTTTACATTAAAGATCCGCATTTTGCCCATAGGTTTTGTACACGTTTTAAAACGATCCACTGTTTGGCACTTTCGTAAATTTGATCGACTTTATACTTGGTACACACTTAGACCACCACCCACAGATGTTCCAAGAAGAAATTTATGATCGTGGCGTCATCAGGTGTTGGGTTACGTCACATTTAAGATGCGTTTTTCCCCATATGTTTTGTACACGTTTTAAAACACTCCACTTTGGCACCTTCGTAAATCCGATCGACCTCAGACTTGATACATACTTAGACCACCACCCACAGATGGTCCTAGAAGAAATTCATGATCGTGACGTCATCAGGTGTTTAGTTACATCACATTAAAGATGCATTTTTCCCCATAGGGTTTGTACACGTTTTAAAACACACTACTTTGGCACTTTTGTAAATTATGCGATCGACGTTAGACCTGGTACACACTTAGACTACCACCCACAGATAATCCTAGTTGGCTTTTCCGCAAAAAAGCGGAAAAGCCTTTCTTTTTGTTCTCATTTTTTTGGCTTTTCCGCAAAGTTGCGGAAAAGCCTTTGTTTTTGTTCTCATTTTTTTTTTTTTTTTTTTTTTTTTTTTTGGCTTCTTCTTTTTGTCGCCTAAATCCCATAGACTTTGTGCATGTTTTTTCTCAACGCCACTTTTGGCATTAATCTTTGTCATATATCATTCAAAGTTAGCATAAGCATAGTCCCTATAGCAAAGATGTGTCCCGAAGATTGACGTCATGGTGACGTCATCGAGTAATTTATTATAGATTTTTGAATATTTAATTTTTCCCATAGACTTTGTACACAGAAATTTAAAAAAAATTGTCGATTTGCAAAGGGCATTTTTGACTCTTTACCAGTAATTCATTTACACCAATCTTTGTCTAAGCAAAGACCTTAATTTAAACAACATTGTGTAATGATGACGTCATGATGACGTCATCAGGTGTGTATTTATAGGCAATTAAATTGTGACACTTTTAATATTCAAAAATGCATAAGAAATCAACCGTACGCGTCCGCAGCATTTTGTTGCCGGCAAGTGGTAGAATAGGTTGAGGTCTTTATTTCATTCAGTGTGCGTGAAATCACGTGACCCTTGGTTCCGGTCGAAAAAAGGCCAAAACCGGAAGTGGCTTATCATTTGAAAGTGGTAATAGATATAAACTTGCTTTTAACGGTGTTAGTCTCTTGGCCAATAGTATTCTTCAAATCATCTACCGATGACGTCATGCAATCTTCGAGCGCCCTCTAGCGACAGGTTGAAAATTAGCAAAAATGTATTTTGAATAGATGTCTGTGGCGAAGTTTGTCGTAATCGCCTAAATATTGGTGTATATGATGACCTTGACCCACTTAAGACGTGTTCGAAGTTTTAGGCGTATGACGTCATCAGAGCGGAAATACCGTTGAAAAGACCTTTCCTTTGTCAAAAATTGCTAACAAATCAATCTGTACAGATATAATCTTGAATTGCCCATTAAATGATAGCGTAAACATTTGCCTCAACAGTGCCAAGTTCCCAGCTTGTCAAAATGTTCACACAGTTGACGCGGCGTGCGCAAAAAAAATACCCTTGCGCAAGTTGCGGCAGAGCGCTTTAAAACATGCACAGGACTTCCACAATGTATAGCTCGTACATGTGGCTTTGAAACGTACAATACGCCCCTTCATTCTCGCCAAAAGAGGGCAGTACATAGTTTTAACGGTTGTACGGGTGTACCATGGGGCGCACAGGAACGGTTGTACGGGCGCACCATGGGGCGCACAGGCTTGTATAGGCTGTGCAAGGCAGCGTAACGAGTGGCACATGCGATATATGCACAGAGCCTGATCTAATTATCCCAAATGATAGCGCGTTACAAAAAAATGCGGCACACCGTATAAAGTGAATGGCGCCCCCATTCGCCTGTAGTAACTTTATCTAATTATTCTAAATGATACCGCGTTACAAAAAAATGTGGCACACCGTATTAAGTGAATGGCGCCCCCAAAATATATTCAATTAAAAAAACCTAACACTCCAACCCCCCCCCCCCCCGACAAAAGAAACAATCACTTCAAAAAAATCGAAGTCAAATTTGACTAATTTTTTTGCAAAGTATTTTATTGAAGAACAGGCTTGGTTGACGACTTGTTGGTTGGTACATTGTAAATGGTAAATACATGTATGTAACAATGGCAATTGACCAAAATACCAATTATTAAAATGTCTACATGATAGATGTCGCCTTTTTTAGTACATGTACTATCAAAATGCTTGACAATGAAAATATAGCTAATTTCTTAACACTTCAGAAACGGTGGAAAAGACAATTTCATCTAAAAGTAAGATAAGTGCATACATGTACAAACTGTCTCTGATAAATGTTACAGGGCGTTTATAAAGTGTTCTGATGGATTAGATGAAGACTACACATTTACAGCTAAAATATTGAAGAGGGAAAACTGTTCCCCAAAACATACTCTAGAATGCAGAAAAACCTTCAGATCTTTAAAGCACGTCTCCACACGTACACGTCTGGGGCATGCCACAAGAAATTATCTCAGTACATAAACACAGCTTAATAAGCCCCCCCCCCCCATTTTAACAATCAAACTAAAACTGAATGTGTTCATACAAACATAAAGATGAGCAGTTGTACACTGCCAGTGGTATTTGACACGTAGCATGTACTTGTATTATGATAAATACAAATTGAACATAATTATGTTCCACAACTCTGATATATTTTAGTTGCTTTCTGCACCAGTTGAGGAACTGGGAGATAACAGTTTTACCGTTCAGGTACCAAACAACGGATTTAACATAAACATGCATGCAACAAGCTCTTCCAGTGCATGATTCATTCCAGACTCACTTTTATCCAAAGCACTGTATTTAGTGATAGGATTGTGATCACTGTTGCTTTGGACATAGTTTCCTAGAAAGAGTCTCGATGTACATTTCACGCTTCTTGGAAGTCCCAGCATACACAAAGGTTGTTAGGTTGAACCATATGACAATTAGGCCTCACAATGGTGGCTGAGAGCGTAGAATTACAGAGTAATTTCATCTTGTATGACATAAGGCTGAATGTTGCTAACAGAGTGATAGTAGATAGGCTGGCACTGCTTCATTTCATCTGCTAGAGAGTCAGCATCTTTCCCTGAATACAATAAAATAGGAAGAGGTTTATAAGAAACAAAAACTTGTACAAAATTATGTCTCGTACAATTTTGCCACCTGGCTTTACTTTTGCACAATGCCAAACAAATAGTGGACACACTCAATTTTAAGCTACCAGTTGCATTCAAGGTGCACTATTTGCAGATATGGACATGTAGATGCCCTTCCAAGTGTCTCATTTGAGGACAATTCAAATCGTCAATAGCATATTCTGCATCATTTGCCTTTCACCTCAAATTTGAGGTAAATATGTCAGACTGCACTTGTCCACGCGTATTTCTGATGAGCAAAGTCTGAACATTGTCCAAAGTTTGAAACTAGAGTAGGCTTTAGAAAACCATCCACATATATGTAAGGTCTGACTTGAGACAACATATACGTGGACAATGTTAAGATCATCACCAGGGAGCACCAGCTCTAGAAATTCAAAATATGTGCAGTGGAAAAAATCCACATGCACTGCCATCAGATGAACAGAGATGGAGGATACAAGCTACATGTAGCCCACGTGTAAAACTGCTGACTGTTGTTTGACTAAGTATGACAACATGACAGGTCACATGACCGCCTCAGCAACGTCATGTGATTGTTGGACGGTCCTCATACAACCTTTGTGATGTATCAAATCCCAATAAGGTACTTTTCCAATTATTTGCTTCAATAATGGTAATGGAAACACAGTTTCATAATCAATCTTACTCACCTGAACCATGTTCAAATACTGGCATACAGAGTGATGCTGTTAGAAAGCACACTGGCAACTGGCAGGAAACATGTGGATTTGTAGTTGATGACTTCTACAGAAAGTGGATACAAGAGAATGACATGTGTGAGGATCTATTAGCTCCAGTACTCATACACACCAAACACAAACCAGCATGTCTTAATTTGAAGAGCACTTGTACACCACTGACAAAACCTTCGAAAAACCAGAAAATCTTACAATCTCACTCACCTGAACCACATTCAAATACTGGCATACAGAGTGATGCTGTTGGAGAGCACACTGGCAACTGGCAGGAAACATGTGGATTTGTAGTTGATGACTTCTACAGAAAGTGCATACAAGAGAATAACATGTGTGAGGATATACTAGCTCCAGTACAGCGCTCAAACAAACCAAACACACCAAACACAAATAAGGAAATGTCAAGTTGAAGAATACATGTGTACTTGAACACCACCAACCAACCGACCTCTGCCCCCCCCCCCCCAAAGAAAACCAGAAAATCTGACAATTTGACTCACCTGAACCATGTTCAAATACTGGCATACGGAGTGATGCTGTTGGAAAGCACACTGGCAACTACATGAAAGCTCAACTAATCTGGTCTCTATGTTCTCTTAGATTTCTACTTTGACCTCAGCAAAATATATTATTTAACAGAATTACGTTAATACATATACCTTTATGTATGCACATAAAGGATATTTAGCCAGTGATCATCCCTCCATGAACAAATGTCATAAACAAAAAAAATATTTAGGCAGATTGAGGCTGTATTCAATTTGTACACTGTGGCAATTAGAATATTTTGAACAATTTGAGGATGCAACCAAACTTTTTTAAAGGGCCTTCACAGTTTGGGTTAATCATGATGAAACAGATTCATACATTTTACGAGAATAGATATTCACTTGATCACTAACTTCTATAATGTCCAAAATGTTGCCAACATCATGCAACTGTGAAATACATGTACAATTTAAGTTTACACTAGTGTACTTCACATTGACAGTTTCAATGTTATAGGTTTCAGAATGTCCTCAATAAAAGTATTCAAATTATATTCTTATGGAAACTGCTTCATGATAACTGTAGTATGTTGGAATCACTGCAGCATCTACAGTATCCATATTTCTGATGTATACGTGGTCAATCAATGTGCCATTTTCTGTAGTTTCATCATGAACACACTGTCTATAACCATTATCTTGCATTAACTTTTCAATCCTTGAACAGTGTTTCAGAATGTCTTCATTAAAATCACCCATTACAATGCACCTATTGGACACTTTATGAAGTTCACTCAGCAAAATTTTAAGATAGCCAAGAAATTCATCCATTGAATATGAAGCAGGACGATAAATTACTGCCACACAGTATGACATCTGACTAATTATCTGAAATGCAATATGCTCTAGATTCTGAACAGGAAGAGTCAATCTGCTAAATGTTCTGTTCCTTCTACCATATACTGCTACACCTCCATGACACTGCTGCTTCAACATGTGTGTTACTGTACTTGAATTATCATATGACGCACTTCTGATCTGATGATAGCATTTGAATTCAGTTAATTCTATATCAGAGTATTCCTCATTATCGATCCATGTCTCAGTAAGACAAATAAAATCAGATTTCATCATTTTATTATTACATTTTAGGTCCATTTGATGTTCCTTTAATCCTTGAATGTTATGCATCATGATAACAGTCTTGTCAGATTTCACTTCCCTTGCACATTCTTCAGCATCAGTAAATTCTGGCATACTTTTCAATGATTCCGAAACTGCCTTGTTACAGTAGATATATTTTTCATCAAATCCTTGAATCACAAGTCCATGCATTGATGTGACTCTGCTCAGTGCAACATAGGCTTGTCCAGGTGAAAAAGTATGTTGAAGTGAAACAACTGCTCTATCTGTTGTCATTCCTTGCACTTTGTGAACTGTGCATGCCCAGGCTAATTTTAAGGGGAACTGCTGTCGAACACACTGCTTACTGACATTTTCTTCTTCCTTTTGAATTGGAACTGTGTCTTCTTTACTTGATGATTTGTATTTTCTTTTGAACTTCAATCCAACATCCTTATTATCAAACTGAACTTCAATGCACTTTGGCCAAGATTTATCAGGCAACATAATAATGTCACGTACAGTGCCAAAGACTCCATTCACAAGTCCATCTGATACATCAATATTCTTAGTTAACATAACTCTAGCACCGACACCTAACCACAACGATTCAGGCAAGCTTGTGTATGTTGATTTCTTAGGAACTTTTACCCTTCTTTTCTGACTACCTTTACTAGCATCTTTTTGTAAATCCTTAGCAATAATCAATATACAATCAGTACAAGTTGCCAAGAGTGTTTGCGTATTGTATTCATCGACTTGTTTGTTACATGGGTGGATATGTAACGCATCATTCCAATCTTCTCCAGTTTCACAGGATTTCAACAATGTTACATCTTCTTTTGATAACTTGTCCTTTTTTGTTTTGACTCGTAACCTATTCAGTGCTCTTGCAAACTCTACATCATCTTTTTGTCGCATGATTTCATTAAGTTCTACTTTCTGGAAAATATCATTCCATAGATCAACTGGGAGTGCTCTCTGATACAATGCTTTTCCTTTGACTGGAGGTAGCTGATAAAAATCTCCAACAGCTAAAATACTGATGTTACCGAAAGGATTATGACTGCGTGTTTGTTTCATCTGACGCAAACGTCCATGTATATAGCACAAAATCTTGTGATCAACCATCGATATTTCATCTATAATCAAAATTTGAAGATCTTGTAACACATTCCTCAGCGTATTCAATTTCTCTTCTCCAAGTGGTTGATATGGTAATCTCGCATCAACCGGGATTGAAAGAGCACTGTGAATTGTACTACCATTGACATTAAATGCAGCAACTCCTGTAGGCGCAACTATCAACACTGACATATTCTCAGGATTTTGAACCATTCTCGCAAAAAGTCTTGTTGCTTCATAATGAATTGACTTTATCAAGTGGCTTTTCCCAGTTCCAGCTCCACCGGTCACAAACACATGAAATGGTTCAGGATTTTTCCCATTGATCTTCTTCAAGCACCAGTTACGGATCTTATTAAACACTTGTCTCTGCTGTTCGTTCAATGACCTTAATAAATTGAGTGCTTCTTGATTTGATATTTTTGCTGGATGTGGTTCAATGCTACAAATTTTTTCTACTGTTTCATCGGCTTGCAAATCAGGAATATAAAATTCATTCTCTTCTTCTATAATTGGTTCACGTTCTGCTTCACACTCAAGTCTCTCTTGCTCAGACTTAGGACAAATCAGAGCCCATGCATCTCCTTGAAGACCAAATTTCTTCACATACTGTTCTGCTGCTTCAAGAGACTCAGCATTTGCTTCATATATGGAGCGGTTACTTTCAACAATGCACCTCACAGGTTTCAGTTTATCATTTAGACATACAGCACCATTTTTATAGAATTGTTCAAATGTTTCAAACTGAGGTGGTTTCAAATGTGCATCTACACAATACGGAAGAAACAGCTGCAATATACTGTGGTAATGTTTCTCACGATATTTATTCTCTGAAAATCTAGGGTATCTTATGACTGCGGGTTCAGTTTTACTACGCTTCTGTATGTGACCCAAACCATCTTTAAGTTCATACACTGATGATTTAGTTTTCTTGTTAGTGTTTCCATTATATATTACCCTGTATTCTGAGCAAAATTTAGCAAGACACATGTCATTAAATTTATCAAGATCTGGTCTTGCTTTGTAGCGATCAACTCTATTAGCCATGAATATATCACTGTCATCATCTTCAGACCTACTCTGAATTACACTTAGTGGTAAGCTCATTCGGACAGGATTCTCGCCAACAGGAATGAATTCTACTTTTCTTGAACCCTCTTTCAATCTGAGACCACATACTCGAAACACTGCTTCCTGAGCTGATACTTCACGATTATGCAGATATACACAACCAAGTTCCTTCATACTTTGTCTAGCATCCAAATTACCCTTCAAAGCTTCTTTCTGTGTATTTGCTAATAACTGTCCCATTTCACGTTCAGATTTAGACATATATGACACAACATAAGCTGCACATGCATATGCATCGGTGATATACTGGATATCCATGTTAGCATTCCAACATCTAATCAAAGCAGGATTGTACAAATTTACCCATACATCTTGTGGTTCTCTCTTTATGACAATAGTAGGTTTCTTGCTCAATGTATTGTTCGCCTTTTCAAAATCATCCTGTGTAATATTAACTCTTTCAAATAACTGTATAGTTGACAAATTCTGGTTTTCCTCATTCTGTATTGCATCCCAAACTGACTTCAACAATTCCTTGGCATCACTATGCTTCTTGCTACCACATTGCTGATTTCTGTGATTATCATCACCGTCATCACTATCATCCCCTCCACACTCATCGTTATCATCATCACCATCAGTATAATTGTCATCGTGGTCATCATCATCATCCATGGGATCTGGCTCAGTAATGAAGGTTCTACTGGACGGTGGTCTTGGAAAATTAAATCTACACTCAGTTCCTTTCTTTTTACATGACTTGGAATGCTTCTTGCTATGTAGCTGCACGTGGCTCACTATGTCATTCAGCTCTGAATCCTCGTCCTTGGATGGCAATTTGCAACTGATATATGAATCAATGAATTGAATAACTTCTAAATCACTATCATATCCCAATCTTGGAGCATTCTCAATCCAAAATAGACAGTGGGTATGTGGACTTCCTCTTTGCTGAAATTCAACTCTATAAAAATAATCCTTCACTTTGCCAATAGGCTGAGCTCTGGACAAAATAACATCTTTCAAGAATGAATGGAATCTCTTGTCAAACATTCTAGCTGCAGTAACAGGATTACTTCGCAATATTTTACATTTCTCATTCCAATCCAAATCCTCAATATCTCTAGGATCACCTTGCTGTCTCAATATCGTGTTAATGATTTCAGGCCATCTCATATCAGCAGCTGAAAATGAGCAAAACCATGTTGGTATTCCAAGTTGTCTAATCATAGCCATGACATCTTTCTGAGCTGCTTGCCAGTATGGGGGTGTGCCTCTGATTGGTTTCAAAAACCTATAACCACTATCAGACTGTAAAATTTCTCTCAGTTGATCTCTATCATTAATCATGCTAGCATTTACCCTTTCAGCACTATGTATACTGCCTGAACTCTGACGCATTGCAATTGATACTTTTGACATTACTTGTTGTATTTCTGACAGGTATTGAGCATAGAAGATATACTGAGTACACTTTGCAAATCTATTATTTGCATTCATCAACCTGTTATGAAAATATCTGCAGAGACTTAACTTCACATCATGATCATCACTAAAAATAGGGGTGCCTGTTGGAAATAATGCTGGGAAACATTTGGCCTCATTACCTTCTTCCATTAATACTCTGACTGGACTATTTCCTTCACAAGGTGCAACACACATGACATCATCAAAATATTGATCCAAAGCATCTTGGGCAATGTTCACTGGCTGCAAACATGTATCGTAAACAATGCCTGTCAAACGTTCTTCATCTGTATCCACATCTGTGTCTTCATCACTCTCATTTGAAATATCAGATTCATGCCCTTCTTGGTTTTCATATTCATCTTCCAAGGGATTGTCCCATTCACAATTTATCTCAATGTCCTTGTACCACACATTATGCTCCTTAAGATACTGTAGTGCACGTTCAACATGTTCTCTACTTACAAATTGGTACTGGTAATATCCTTTGAATGACAATTTCCTCTTCAACTTAACCCTGATTAACTCATTATTATTAGCACATCTAGGCAATGCTTTTACAGTTTCTGAAATATTTGAAGGTACACAAACAACTGGGCCATGCACTGCATTCTGACCACCTCTGGGTAATGCCATCATCTTCATAAACGCTACATTAATTGCAATCAGATGCTCCTCCAATATATTTAAGCAACTCAATTCTTCTGGGATATCTTCCAATGCCAAATTGTTTGCACAAGCTTCTGCTGGGGTCCTGTTCTGAAGCAACTTCCTGTGACATGTATAGCAAATCCACAAACATGATCTACTTGATTGTGCCACACGACACTTATCACCACAATTTTCATTGTTGGCACACTTATGCAGATATTTATGAGATATGCAATCGCCACTTCTGTATTTATTTTGATTACACTTCACCACCTGCTTTCGAAAAAGGAGTTTGTGACAAACTGCACATATGTATTCAGGTCCTGATGATACATCTTGCCTCCAATTTCTCATTACATTGCTCATAATACGTTGACTTACTCTCTTTCTTTTTTGTCGTTCATCATTCCTTCGCTTCATATTCTCACGATAACACTGATCTCTGTGGTATTTTGCTTTCTGAAAATTTATCAATTTCATCCTATATAATTTGTTCAAATAATACTTCTTTTTAATCGATTTAATAAGAGCATTTTTATATGATAAATCACCATGGTACTTCTTTTTCACAGATTTAATAAGGGCATTTCTATAAGATGAATCACTATGATACTTGTTTTTCACAGATTTAATAAGGGCATTTCTATAAGATGAATCACTATGATACTTGTTTTTCATAGATTTAATAAGAGCATTTCTATAAGATGAATCACTATGATACTTGTTTTTCATAGATTTAATAAGAGCATTTCTATAAGATGAATCACTATGATACTTGGTTTTCATAGATTTAATAAGAGCATTTCTATAAGATAAATCACTATGATACTTGTTTTTCATAGATTTAATAAGAGCATTTCTATAAGATGAATCACTATGGTACTTGTTTTTCATAGATTTGATATGAGCATTTTTATATGATAAATCAAAATGGTATTTTCTCTTTTTGTATATTTTGGCACTTTTTTTCTTCGTTTGCCTATGTTCTGCATCTCTGTCATACTTCAATTTTTCACAGCCATTTTTTTTACTCCTATAATCAGCATTCTCATGGTATCGTTTCCTCATGACCTCAGTAATATTTGCCACATTTTCTTTGTATCTCTTTTTGCCATACTCAATAGCACGTTGTCTGTATTGCACACAACTATGATATTTTTCTTTCTTTGCACATTTTTTCTTCGCTTTGACACTTACAGCATCCTTCTTATTTTGTTTATCTTTCTTTCTCTGATATCTTTCTCTTTGCTGGTCCCTCTGAGATTTTTGCTTCTTCCTTACATTAACACGTTTGCGTCTCTTTGATCTTTTCAACACTCGTGTTTTTGATGTATTGACATCATGCTCCTGAATGTAGTCTCGTACCTTTCTTCTGGACCCATGTACACTTGTCACTAAATCATAATGTACCTGATTCTTGTGGTGCAAATAAATTCCTGACTGCACTGAATTGTCACTACTACTGTCTGTATATGTATATCTGTTTGAGAATAAATACCACTTATTAGCGTCATCATACGTGTAAATACCGACATCCAACATGTGTGCTGTTACAATGATTTCCACCTCAGTAGCCCATGTTCCATTATTATACATTCTTGCATTTGCGACGTACTCTTGCACTGTCCTGTAACCTTCACGTAAATAGCACCTAAACTGAGCAGCATTTTGCAACAAGTGATGAACAATTGCCATTCTGAGTTGCATGTGATTATTTTCAGTTCCTGAAATAGCATATGAAATAGCTCTGTAGAAACAGTTACCGTCACCTTGAATTTTCTTTATAGCATCAGGTTTTGTCAACTTCTCACATTTCACAGGAATTTCATGACCATCTAGACAAATTTTTGTCACACCTATTTTCTCACACAATACAATCTTATGGTCATAAGACAAGGGAACAAATTTTAAATTGTCAGGTTGATTAGCTTGTATGATTTCTATGTCATGTTCACTGTGTTTCTTTATCTGTGTCATACTACTGGAGCTACCATTGAGAGTCTCATCACAACCACAGATACTGAGATCATCATCTACCCAGACAGTAACACCTGTAATTTCAAACTGTTCATGACCACTGACATTCATAGATTGTCCAAGTTCAGTACAATACCTGTACACACCTTGCCATGATGATACACATTTCATCAAACTTCTTCCTTCACTGTTCTGATGTCCATACTGATTTCTAGAATGTGAATCAAAAATATAATACATTCCATCTTGAGCAATTACTGAAAATGTGTTCCCTTTGAAACAGATAAAACAGGCACAGTATTTCTGAATTGTCTGCTCTACTGCCCTACTCAATGGAATCATATTGAACTCAGTCAGATGTCCTTCTTCTGCAAAAGTGCCAGAAACAGATTCAGCAATCTTCACGTGAAAACATTTACCAAACGCATCAATCTTATCAGGCAACTCACTGATTAACAAATATTCATTCATCATTGTAGAGCTTCGAGACAAACAACTGTACAATTCATTGCCAGTGTTCAACACAAAATCCATGTCTTTGCAACTCCACGTATTCAACAGCTTATTTCGGCTAAAGAGGATTCCACACAGGCTCATACAAACACATTGTCTTCCAGCCAGTTCTGCAAATCTGAGATCACCTTGATGGAAAGTACCTTGAATACATCTCATCTCTTTAGTCTCATTTATGTTGTCATTGTCTTTGCAACTGTTTTTAGAACAACTCCATATTTTGGTTTCATCATTAGATTTATGCTTTTCCGGTGATTTACCTCTCTGTGGAATGACTCGGGGCTTTTTCTTCTCAGTACCTTTTCCAAAATCTTCCACACCATCTCCAGCTTTTCTTTTGGATTTCATATTCTCATCACTCTCCTTTTCATTTTCTACCAACACTTGCTCTTTCCTGTTTCGAAGACTGTATCTAGTAATAAGTTTTCTTTCTGAGACTGCTTCATTTATACTTGTGTCATTATGCTCTCCATCTTTCTTAGCAGACTGACCTCTTGTTGTCTTTGCTTTGTTTTGACTTTCCTCTGTCTTTTTCTTTCCACTACTAGAACTACTCTCAACATTGGTACTCTTCTTGCTCCGCAACGAATAACCTCCAGTCTGCCTAACTACATGTATGCATTGTCTTTCAACTGTATTTAAACACGTATCTCTGCAGGCTATTACATGCTTGATTTTGCCAGTACCTGTTTGTTTCTCACCTTCGTTTCCATTCACTGTTAAAACTTGAATGTAATCTTCTGTGCAAGGAACACCTTCACTGCATGACTCAACAGATGCTTCCTCCATGTACACTTCAGATGATGGCATCTCAAATTTGTTCTCATCTGTCGGAATGCCAAGATCATATAACAGAGAGTCACTGTAAGTACATCTTCCACATTTTAGACACAGCCATGATACTGATTTGCTTGCTAGCACAGATTCCATATTTGCAAATCCCATACAACTCACATGATAGCAGATACTGCAGGTATCACATTCCACAACTTGTTCAACTGTACTAGTTACTTGATCACATAACCAACACTGCACAGGCTCTGTTTCCTTCAAGCTATGGTTCATTTTCTTAATCTTTCTCTTCTCAACACGACACCTCTTGCTCAACCTCTTGCTTGTACCATTCTGTCTTACTCCATTTGAAAATTTACTCCTGTTCTTCAATGAAACCTGCTCTTCGTGCTCATTTTTGCTTGATTTCTTGTCTTTGCATAGTTCTTTCTTATTGTGCATCTTCTTGATGACATATGTCAGACTTCTCCTTGTATGTCTCTGAATATTCTTCCGTGCTCTTTCATGGCTTTTTCTCTCTTCCTTACTCATACGTAATTCAATGACCTTGCCATTCCTCAACCTATTGAATGCTTGTCTTCGTTCATGTCTTCTGATTTTCTTCCTGTTTGGTTTTGAAACATTTCTTTCCTCTCTATGATATTCTACAACACACTCCAATACCTGATGTCTGCTACAACATGTCAGTCCACTAACCTTCAACCTTCTCACTGCTTTCAGAATACTTCTTGTGTTCTTCCGCATTCTCTGCTTCTTCAGCTCAACATCATTTCCTCTCTGTGAAAGATCATATGCACAATAACTATGGTCATAACTTCTGTCTGTATAAGAGTTTCCATGACATGAACTTTCATGACTAGAAGTTTCAGGAGTAGAAATTTCAGAACTGCACATTTCAGGAGTGCATGTTTCGGGGGGACAACTGTCATGAGTGCAAGTTTCAGGAGGGTACGTATCAGGAGCATAAGTTTCAGGAGCGTACATTTCAGGAGCGTCAAGTATCTGAGCATGAGGTATCTGAGGTATCTGAGCATGAGGTATCTGTGCATCTTTTCTCTCTGAAAGCCAACGGCTATCGTTGCCATCACTCTCATGTGATGACTCGGTCATCGGCCACGCCTGCTCCAGACCATCTTCAGATGGCCTTAGAGACAGACTTCTCTGGGGAGGTGCCAACCCCAGAGCATTCCCATGTCCAGTTTCTTTAGGACAGGGCTTTATGTTCGCCTGGGCCAAGCCTTGGTTCGTAGGCCTGGCAAGCAGACTTCCCTGAGAAAGTGCTTTTCTCAGGGCAGAGGAATGATACGTACATGTACATCTCTTGGCATTCAACGTTTTCTCGGTATGGACCACGTAGCTTGGCATCTTCTGTAATGCACACAAAATAAAAATACACATTCAAACAACAAAAAGTAAACATTACAGTATACTCCCGTTAATACAAAGTCTAATTAATCTACCAATAAAATTTTACATTTGTATTAATAACTTGAACATCAATCACTGAAATTCATTGTGCACCAGCACATAGCTGTATGGATGGGACCAAAACTTTTTAATGATGATCACAATGTCAGACAGAGTTTGTTTTAACGGGAGAGGACTGTACATATCACCAAGACACACCTCTAATGAAATTATACTGCCAAAGAATTTGTCACGATAATAGTTTCCCCATCATTATTACCCATAAACATCGATATTCATAAGGCAATCCCACATCAAACTGAGTCTTCTCCAAAAAAGTACAGGTATCAACACCCTCCCACCCACAACCAACTAATACAGTGTTTTGCTCTAAAACGACGAGGTCTACATGTACATAATGTACTTGGTGCAGTACATTATACATGAAATGTGTAGCCTGAATGCCCCATGTTCTCTGCTCATGCATGTATATCACCCAAACAGGGAGTAGGGAAGAGATAATCTCCTTCCGAGAATTTCATTATTACAGAAAGTACATGTTACGGTACATAAAGCATTATGAAGAACTAGCTGTCTTATCCGATGCAAGCACATTCTGAGTCCACATGTCATCATGCATGCAGAATGCTTGACACCTTTTACGATTTAAACAAATTCTGTCCGACGAGACTTTAAAAAATTATCATGCATGTACTGCCAGAAGAAACTTGCCCTTCTCAGCACCCAGTTTGGGCAGTGCAGATTAAAGTGAAACCAGATTCATACATAACGACCATTCATCCACATGTCACTGAACATTGTAATATGAACTACCAATATCATATGAAAGCCTTTATAGATACATGTATACATATACATGTACTATGACCCTAACAAAACAAAACCTATTTCAAACTTTCACAACAATGATGTTGTCAGAATCTTTTTTATAGTTTAACTTACATCGCAATTACATGTAGGACACTTTATTATAAACCTTAATCACATCTGAAAATGATTTATATACATCTATACAAATTACAAATCAATTAAAATACATGTACATTCATTTAACAAAACGAATGCAAATCACTTTCCAAAATAATTGCCACATACAAATGTATCATACATGTGCAGGAAAGAGTTCCATACACGAACAACGCTTATTTTTCCCTTACCCAATAGTGACCGACAAACCATGAAAGACAATGATATGTCCTAAAAAGTCAAATTTAGCAGTGAAAAAAATGAAGAATTTACTTAGAAAACACGTCGAATTTTTCAGAGCAGTCTTATAATGTTTGTGCACAGGGTGTCAAATGTTGTCCGTGTATTGAACTCTTTCCCACGTGCATAATATTTACAAGTCGTCACCATATTTTATGCATACAGCTGCACATCCACATTACGCACTTCTGTAAACAATGTTCTTCTGAATAATAATTTATTTCAATCCTTTCACTCGCATTTCCAAATCTCATTTGACAATTCCATACACAGACAACACTTGACATGCTTGACACCCTGTGCACAAACCCAATGAGACTGCTCTGAAAATGTTGGAAAGAGTTCCATACACAGACAGTTATTTTTCCTAGGCTATAGCGATCTATCAACCTTGACAAGCAATGATGTCCTAATCAGTCAAATTTAGCAGTGAGAAAATTGAAGCATATTTACTGATTAAGCCAGGCCTACTTAAAAAACACTTTAAATTTTTGGCATGTTTGGGAAGAGTTCACATGGCCCAGACAACACTTAAAATTAATAGTGACCTACAAAGTACAAGCCATGAAATGCAATGACATGTCCTTAAAAAAGTCCAATTCAGCAGTGAGAAAATCGAAGCATCTACTTAGAAAACACTTAACTGTCAATTTTTCACAGCACTTTCGTTCATCGTAAAAAATTCATAGGGTTATGTTTTTATGCACGCCATGCCACAAACAACATGCACAGCCTGTCAAGTGGGATACCCCGTGTACGACACTCTTTCCCCCAACGATTTCCTCAAATTATGTTAACCACCCCAAACAAAACATACATCTTCACACTTTTAGGTACACCCAAATGAAAATAGTGGACATTCAATATTGAACTAATCCGACAGACCAACAATTTCTCTGAAGTTTTCTTTGCTTCAGTTTACACAACTCACACTTACGCTGTCTTGCTGAACAATGGCGCGATTAGATGGATCTGCGCTACACACCTGCATATCCCGCATACACTTGCGCAATCCATCGATCCTGTACATTATGTTGACACGATCTGAGCGCGATCTGTCGATACTGCGACCAATCGACCGAGAGCAGAGCGCGATTAAAACATCGCGCATCCTCTTATCCGCCCATCACAAAAACATGGCTCCGCTCCATTCAAAGACATGACACTAATGAGGCGGAAACCAAACTTTTATTCCTACGTAATACGCATGCGTGCAATGCAGTGCTGCTCCAAGTGAGGCCGCTCATCATTATTCTGATGATCATCAGAACTTTTCAGCTCCATCTCATTCCTTGTTTCGACACTTGCACTACCGTGGCCTCACTGCGTGCGCCGCGAGATATTCATTGTTGATTTCGGACGTTCCTGCAGGCCTTCACTTTTTACTAATGCAATAATTTTGTAATACAGTTTATATATTTTTCTTCCTCACATTCCCCCCCCCTTATTTACCGTGCATGAGGGCCCGGCCGGGTGAAAAATCATAAAGAAAGATAAAAACATTTCCTACAATGTTCATGGTAAGTTATTTATTTTATAAGAACTTTCTTTTTGCCGCTTTCATGATAATAAAAACTTAACGAATCTATCATACGAGCCACCCATAAATTTTCAGAATTAATGCTTGGAGTTAAATGTCAAAATTCTGTGTTCGTGTTCTGTGTACCCCACTCTACGGGATAAAACAACAGAATCAAAATCGGTCTACACAAGAAGAATCTGTTTTTGTGAAAAAGAATAAATTTGCATAACTTTGCATAATTAATTAATTTGTACAATCTTTGTAGACTTTTTAAATGCCCCAAATAGCCGTATCAGATAAAACAAACAGAACGAAAATCCAGCAAGAAATAACAACGAAGAAGCATTTTGAAATGTGTTTCATCATCAGGTTTAATTCTGAGGTCTATGATAGTACAAGTTTTGATCGTAGTGTTACAATTAGAGCAGTAGCAAAAGATTTTAATTAAACGAATGATTGTTAACATGCACTTGAATTACACCATAATTACAGATGGAAATTCTGAGAGGGGCAATATTTGTTGTGATTATAACTTGGTGAAATAATTGATAGCTTTTGTTAGGAGTTAGGACATGATCTTGTTCTTGTAAAATTAGGTAGAGTTAATCACAGTATAATTATACCTGGGTTTTACTGGAGAGTAAATAATGCAACGGAGTATCAATATGTGAAGGTAAACTAAACATGTAACATGGTATAAATATAAATTATACAAAAGCAGGGTTGGTAATTTTGTATAAAAATTGAAACAAAAATCTGAAAAATGGGATTGGGTTTGTTTTATTAATGTTTTTGATTGAAATCAGATGCTTTTATGATTGTCACTTTCAAAATAATAACTGTGTCCAAATTTATCTAAATCTCACAATGTACCCTTACAATCATCAACAAGGAGTTTTGAATTTCTTCTAATCATCATCATCTATAAATGTGAATTGAGTCTTTGAAAATTTCTAGAGAAAGTTAAATTAGTAAACCGTTTCATCTTGTTGTAAAATTAAGTAGGTGTAATCACAGTATATATTTGGGTTTAATGAAGAGAACATAATGGAAAGCAGTAACTATGTGAACAAAAGGCAACATGTAAAATGGTTGAAAATATAAATTATACAAAAGCAGCATTGGTAAATAATCACAGTATATATGTGGCTTTTAATAGAGAGTAAATAATGCAACGGAGTATGTGAAGGAAAACTGAACATGTAACATGGTATAAATATGGGGTATACAAAAGCAGGGTTTGCAAACAAAATTTCGTGGTAAATTACTTACTATTAAAAAGTACTATTTTAAGTAAAAAGTTATTGAAATCACTGATTAAAAAAAAATCTTTTGATCAAAATTGCGATGAAATGAGTAATATAAATAAGAGATGAAAATAGGGAACTATTTCTTGCTATTCTCTTGCTGTTGCAGTTTGTTCCTCCTTGGAGATCCCTATGAAACGAAGAGATAAAAATGAATAATAATGAATTATTGTTAATTCAGCATAGAGTTAATTGAGAATAGAGTTGTTGAATGAAAGCATAGTGTGTGTGAATTTATGAATGGTTGTGTGATTTGTACAGGTGTCTCCCTTAGACTCAGACAATTGAATTCAGTAATCATGTGTAGTATGTGTACAATAATTTTATTTCAGTGCATTTTATTTGCCCTTCCTTTAATGTCTATGTAGAGGTAGGATAGCAACAGTGTGTGAAAATAAGTTAGTGTGGTTGATAATAGATTAAGCCAGTCAATGTGAAGGTTTGTTTACTGTTTGTCAGTGCTGAAAGCATATGTGCAAAACCATGTTTCTACTGTACCCTATAGTGCCTGTTGAAAGACTCGCTAACTGCAACTTTTAGTTTTTGGGTTTTAGAAGCATCAATACTTACTGCTTCGTTATTGAAATTAAACAGAAATGCATATTTCTGATTTGTTGTTCACTGTCAAATATTCAACCATTGACGGTTTATTATATAACTGTGTAGTTTCTTTTGAGCCAGGTGTACATGTAGGTCCCCCCCTATATGAATTCCATGCCATGAGGAATAGCGTTTTCTATTTGATGAAAGTTAAGTATCTACTCTTCTTATGTTATTTCTTCAGCCAAGTTTTTGTAAGAATTCAACTTTAGAAACAACTTCAGATAACACAGAGCCCATGTAGACTGGTGAATTTATGGAAATTCATTCAAGTTACACAAAATATTTGATAAATTCGGATTATCATGGAACTAGCTCGGCTTTAATGTTTAATTTCTTGGCTTCTCAGCCAAGTTTATACAGGTCCACGTCTCTGCCAATTCTGACGTTGCTCAATTTCGTTTATGAAAGTACCAAAATGTTAATTAATCGATTGGATTTATGAAAATGCTAAAATGTAGGAGTAGAAAAAACCGAAGACATCAACAAAACCTAGAGAGGTAACACTCAAAAATAGAAGAAAAAACAAGGAATAACAAAAACAAAATTGTGAAAAACAGTAGGTGTTTTCGAAATTGCCAATTCTGACGTTGCTCAATTTCGTTTATGAAAGTACCAAAATGTTAATTAATCGATTGGATTTATGAAAATGCTAAAATGTAGGAGTAGAAAAACCGAAGACATCAACAAAACCTAGAGAGGTAACACTCAAAAAGAGAAGAAAAAACAAGGAATAACAAAAAAAAAAATTGTTATTGATGAAAAACAGTAGGTGTTTTCGAAATTGGAAACACAATCAATAGCTGTTTCAAGCCAAATATTAAAATTACTACCATACTGATGCAAATCTAACAACTAATTTTAACTACTGCCATAAATGCAAACTGTTTTATGCAACATCTTACCGTTCTCAGTCACACTAGTCATCACCATCAAGGACACTGAAAAGAATGGGAACAATGTATTATTATATTCCAGTTTTACAACTATGCTTTGCCTCTGTCTCCCACGGTTGACGTGTGGGCACGTCCATTGTCCACCATCTATTTGTGCACACCGTGTTTTGCACTTGAACTTGGCCACTTTACACGGCCTGTCTTTGTAGCAAATATCACTCCATGGTGGGGTCTAAAATGCCGAAATTGTAATAGCCAAAATTCAATATCAAATCAAGCACCTTCGAATCCTGACTCTTAGAGGCATTTCTACATTAATTGTATGATCGGCGATGAGTATCATACAATTAATGTAGAAATGCCTCTAAGAGTCAGGATTCGCAGGTGCTTGATTTGATATTAAATTTTGCCTATTACATTTTGGCGATTTAATTCTATTAATTTTTCAGCCAAAATAATCCCGACGTCAAGTGGTTAACAGGATTTTTTCCTTGATTTCGCCCTTGCAACCTTAAGCCTTGATTTTCCAAACCCAAATGCAATATTCTCGCAATTAGCAAGAGCACTACACAAATCATATTCTCAATTTATGTAAAGTATTTGTCAGATTATGCCACTGATAAAATTTTCCCAGACATACATTGTAAAACAAGCATGCATTTCCCTGCAATTGGAGAAACATACTGACAATAAAATGCAACAGACTAACCACTTTCTGTTTTGGGCCAATCAAAATCACAGCTAATTTAAAAAAGAATTTCTGTCAAATTCGCTGACATTTCTTTGACAGAAAAAGGAGAAACCCATCTTTAACATTTCACCTTATTGCTTGGGTAACTGACAACCCCCCCCCCCCCCCCCGAAAGAAAAAAAACTGTTTTTGTTCTTGACAATTAACTATTACAAATAATGAACATCTATTTTGGAAAAGAAAATTACCATCACAAAACTTACATACTCCCAACCTCCTTGACCTTCTTTGACAGCTCGCAATAGTTGATGTTCATCACCATCGGCAAGTAATTCTGAAGTTCATCAAGTGATGCATATCCAAGGCCAGTGAGCAACACATGTTTCGCCACTGAGTACTCGGCATCGTGATCCGTCACCAGGTTCAACATGTCACTGTAGTGAAAAATACATAGTTATATGTACTATTGTCTCCTTACTAATAATAAAACACATGTGTACAATTTTTATTTAAAATAAATTTTAAAGACAAATTATAGATATCAGTACAATTTCAAGTACAACATTCTCTAACAATATAAATCATTCAAATCAAAAACATTTAACTACAGAACTAACTTCTAGAAAAAAATCAACCGTATTGAAAACATCCAATTTCTTTGTAAATATCAATCAATAGCTCCAAGTTTGTACAAAATCACTGTATTTTGTGGTTTTTATTTTATTATCTTTCATCACACTCTATACCTAACCATTATTGTACTCCATCTGCCAGTCCACACCATTTTTAGCACATAAATCCACAATTAATTTACAGACATACTTCATATCAACAAATTTGTTCGCAAACGCAATTCTCACTTATTGCAATATTACTTTTCTTTTTCATGATTCTGTAACTGAATTGTTAAAACTGAAAAAAATGTCTTTTAAAGTTCCAAAAAGAAAATATTATTCACAAAGTATGTCATTATAAAACATAATGCTTAAACATACATGTACATGTGTAAACTGTAAGTACATGTGTAATAGGGGCAAATTTCCCTTAAGTTGTTTTTTAGGAGTAGTTCCCCCTGCATACATGTAGTTGTTTTTGCTAGAATGGCCCACCCTAGATTGACCCCTGTACATTTAAGAGTGTTCCCCCCCCCTCAGATTATGTAACACTTAGGAATGTCTCCATCCTAGTGTGCTCTGTGCCCCTGAAGATATAGACCCTCCATTCAGCAAACAGGCAGTGAAGAGGGAGCAAGCCAAAATTTCCCTAGCTGCTAGCCCAACCTGCCTAGATAGGCCAGTCTGCTGGACCACTTTGGTGAGTTTTTCTAAGTTTATTTGGTTGTTTTTGTTTGAAAATCAGTGACATTGATATTTAAGTTGTTCTTTCTTATAATTAGTTTGTTAGTCTCACTTTTTATACTGCTGGTGATGACTTTGCTTTTAGACCATTGCCTTAGACTACTCTCGACTACAAGCGTTTTCTTTTCATTTTAGGATATGTTTTGTATTTTTCTTAGGATTATAATTGTATAAGTTCCTTTTCTATTCATAACATGTTGGAGAAGTGAGGTTTCATTTCCAAAGAGTTTTGGTGACTCCGTGAAATTAGTTCTTTTGATTTACTCTGAAGAATTCATTGATGATTTAGTTTGGAACTTTGAACGTATCCTTGTTTGTTTTTTTTCTTGATAATCTTGTGATTTTATGCGCTATTTTAGAAGAGCGATGTTTTAATTTCTTTACCATTTCACCATGCAAGATTAGGATTAATAGCCCACTTTTATTTTAGGAGAACAGCTTTGCCAGAGATAATGAATAGACTTGTTTCAGTCAAGTATCGTAAACTTAAGTTGATACATGGGCTTGATCTGTTGATTGTATTTAGTTAGACAAATATATGGTGAAGTAGAGTAAGTCATTGATGTATGGAGAGACTAGACCAGTCTAATTGGAAGTTATGTCAACTTGCCTGAGGGAGATCTTGCACTGGACACAAGATGTTCCATGTTACTCTTTGGCCAGTAGTGTGCTAATAGATTTTAGACTTAGACTTTAGTCCTTTCATTATTGCGAACTGATGTGTGAGTTTGATTGTATTCTTTATGCAAGTACTTATGGTGTGTACTTTAACTGTGAAGTGGCTAGTGGCTACTCTAACATCTTGCAGCCTGGGTGGCTGGACTTACCATTGTTTACAGTCTGACCTTGAGGATGGCCATGTGTAGCTTATTAGATATTCACAAGAAAGTTGGGTTGTTTAGCAGTGCCTGGTAGATAAGAGACACTTGCCACATACTTCATGAAGGCCTGCTTGTGTTATTAGAATTTTGTTATCTTGTTTTTAACCAGTATTCTTTTTAGTGTAGCCCAACTTTGTTTGCTTTGTGTATTTTTTTCCCATTCTTAAAAGTATATTCCTTTTATGTAAAACTTGCAGTTAATCGTGGATTAAATAGGTTTTTTGGGGTAAAGTTCCATCCCAATTCAGTCTGTCTCTTTCGCTTTTTTAAAATTTGTCCCACTTTTCTATTAAATTTTTCGCGACTTATCAATTTGAACCAGGCCTTTACAGATATTTTCTTTAGTGAACCGTTTTTCTTCGTTACACATGCACCATCTAAAGTTTCTACATGTTATTTCCCAAGTATTTTTCAATTAATTAATATCTATACCCAATTCAACATGACTTGCCATCACTCACATCACATACATGTATGTCCTACAGGTGATTTTTATATAAATGTTGTTGTTTTTAAAAAATCGCATTTGTTTTATCCATTGTAAAAAAGAAACTTCCATTTGCTCATTCTTGAAGTTACAGCTTCCATACCAACTACATCTATATTTCACATGTTCATATTAAATGTACATAATTTTTTCCCTAAAGAAACAAACTGTTCAACAATTTCATTAATATGAACTTACTCAGAATCTTCGGCAAATCCTTCCAGTGTAATAGACACAGTGTTACTGGATGGAACAAGAGGCTGTAATTTACACCCAAAAAAGGACACACATTATTTCATGTTAAAATGACCTACATATTTTCAAACATTAAACTCAATTTCCTTCAAATCAATTTACACTTGAGTGCAACGCCCTGTATGTCATAGAAAGAAATTTTGTGAGGAAGAATAGAATGATCAAGGGTATCGAATGCCTTCAATAAATCAACAAAAACACAAACGGTGCTCTGTTTGCTATTCATTGCAGTAGTAACTTTATCCATGATTTGTATGAATTGCATGCATCAATTATTCTGGTGACAACAGGGATGGACCCCGATCTGGTGACGATTTTGCCAATTTCCTTCGTGGTCGTAGCATATTAGCTCCAGAACTATGCTGAAGCCGTTGAATGATGGAGTTATTAATGTTAGCTAGCCTCTGTGGGTCGAAACACTGGATTTATGACCTAAATTGATGATCTACAAATGCTTTTATGTGGGAGCACAACATAAAGCTTGTGCTCTGTTCATCAGTCCTCCATGTTGAAGTCCATTAGATTCAACACAATTACAGTTGATGTCAACCAACCTACCTCAACTGTAGTTTGTTGCGTGCTGTTCAAATAGTCCGCATTGTTGTATGTTCTCTTGCACACATTTTTCACAATCACGGCCGACTGCTCTACAGGAATACACTGATCAGCACTCTCGCTCCACAATTTAATGCAGATCTTTTTTGCCTTGTTGTCCAGATCTTGCAGCTGGATCTCCTTTCGCTTGGATGCTGCTGTAGTCTTAATAGGTGAAACCTATAACAAATCACAATATATATCAACAACATCTACTGATAATTGCAAAACTCTATGCCCCTTTTCGATGTTTCTACATGTAACAGACAAAACAAATCTATAAACCTATATCTTTCACAAATTTACAGAACATACTGTAAATGTGCACGGCCACAATCATGACTACACGTAGTTACAAAATGACTTAAAAATATACTCCTAATAAAATAATATTGCATGTGCAACATTTATGCCTTCAGCCATCACAAAAAACATGACAGAGTTACAAAGTGTCTCTTGTGACATTTAGCAACAGACAGAGATGATAGAACCACAAACCCATTGTTCATAACATAGTCTCCTATGTCATATTGATTTAGTGTAAAACTGAAAAGAATTTTGAGACTATTCATTATCCACTTGAAGCTCTAATGATATGATCCAACATGCTGAAGAAAACAATACTTTTGTCCAGACTATGATGAAATCATTTTCATGTCAACACTGTTTTAAATGACAGATTAACAACCAAAGCAGAGCTGTATCTGGCTACATGAACATACACAACTAGTGAATCCTGCTTTATGTAGGCTGGAAATTCCTAACTGTTGAAAACAGCCACCTGATTTATTTCGACTGCAAGCACATCTTGCCACAGAATGTATGTTTGCATAGGAGGGTTAATAATACTTTTTAAATATCCATACATGCATGTAACATTTGAAATCTTATTTTTCTATGTTTTTTAGCCACAAAATTACATTAAGAGAACAATTAGATTATTATTTTTTTTTGGGGGGGGGTTGTAGAAAGCCAACATGTATGCCTAAATTAAACAACTTTTATTTATTGCCACATTATCACCTGTTTTGATAAAAGATCATATATAATTGAATTTCACACTTTTGAAAACAACCACTTTTAGCATTAAAAGTGAACCCAATATTCAACCCGTGCACAATTATGTAATTTCTCAGCAAAACCTTCTCAGCAAAAAGACACACATGTACACATATGACATGTTTTGTACAACAATCACATCAAAAATGCACAAAAACTTGAATGTTCACCCATATGCAACATCCATACATGTACATTATTAAGCATATTAGCTTTAACTTTGTTCCACATATGAAATACAACTTCAGAACAAGACCTGTTTTTTCTTTACTACCTACATACTTAGGGTAGTTCATAAGAGACACAAAAATAACCATGTCACTTAATCTTACTCTCTTGAAAATATTAACACAACAATTTCATGCCAAAGAAAATATACAAATATGCAAATATGCCACTATACAATAAACTTGCTGAATGTTGTTTATCAGACTTCATAACAAAAAACAATATCAGTAAACTGCTTCCACAATATAATTTTTTTAAAAATCAAATAAACTCACATCAACAATCGTGCCTTTCACCGAGCACCTTTCAAACTCCGGTTTGTTACACACTTCTGCAACACCAACAACTGGTGCATTGAAATATGCTCCAAGCACAGCATCATCTATGTCGAAGGCTCCTGATCGGTAAATCTGAAGAAAAACAATAATTGCAAAAATCATTACTTCATTATATAAATGTATCTTTAAAAACATTTTGCAATTTGAAATACATTATATCAATAGTATAAGAACAATTTATTTCAATACAACAAAATGCATGAATAGGTTGAAAGAACATACTATAGGCATAGCACAGTTTAACAACCCTTCTCTCATACACAGAAACAATCTGTTGAAACACTCTCCAAATAATACTTATTTGAAATGTTCTTGCACTCAGACAATGTCCATCCGTTTCCAGCTCATAACACATTACATCGCATTAAAAACAACAAGCATTAAAATAAACCCAAATCACACTGAACAACACCACAACATGATAAAAGATCCCACATACCTTGGAACTTCCTGTCAAACGCACAATATCTTGACCGGTTTCCAACGTCATCATGTTCGCTTTTGTAGCCTTGATAAATTGCCCATTGTGCATCAAGTCCAAATGAGCTGCTATACTGGTGTACAGTGCACGAATGCTGTCTGTGTCTTTAACAACAACATCTGCACACCATGACTGCCCCCTTTTCTCAAAATCACCGAGGATTTTGAAACTCACAGATGTCATCTAAACACAACAGAACCATAACAATGCATTATTAATATACTTTTCTTTTATATACTTCACAAACGGTTCCATACTAGCTGGAATAGTTCCAGCCCTACGGCTCCTGCCTCGCCCTACATGGCGAGGCAGGAGCCGTAGGGCTGGAATTATTCAAGCTAGTTCCATATACCTGCATACACAGACAACACTTGATGCCCTGTGCACAAACCCTATGAAACTGCTCTGAAAAAAATTGTAAGTGTTTTCTAAATAAATGCTTTGATTTGCTCCCTGCTAAATTCATTAACTTCAACTTTTAACACATATCACTGCTTTTCATAGCTTGTACGTCACTAACAAAAAGAAGCATTTTCTATGTATAAAAGTTACACTCCTCCCACTTACTCTTTATGAATTAAAACATGAATATAATCTATTCATACAGATGTAAACCATACCAATTTTATATACTTCATGTAGGCCCTTAGGCATACACTTCAAAATGACTTCCTACCGATATCCAGTCACTTCAGCACCTTGTCAACTCGGTACCCACCAACTCAAAACCTTGCCAACTCGGCACCTTGTCAACTCGGCACCCTGTCAACTCGACACCTGACCGACTCGACACCTGACCTACTCTGATCTGCACCTCCGAATTACATTTACAGTACAGGCACATGAACCTATTCATGCTTGCACCAGACTCTTCTCATTATTTTGGAGACATTTCTTGAGGAAAATAAAATAACATAAGACAATAAATTACCCCCCAAAAAACATTATTATTTTTTTTTACAAATGAGAAATGTGTTTGTCATTTTGTGGACAAACACCAGCTGTTTCGGCTGTTTGAAATGACTCTGCAACTTGTGAGGACATCATCAGAGCCACTCCATCGTCATGACGTTCCCAAATTTCATGTTTGTCAATGTTTGGTTTTTTTTGGTCCTAAAAATAATCCACAATAGGGCCTACATCAAAAGGCAAAATTCAGGTGCCGAGTTGGCTATGTGCCGAGATTGCTATGTGCCGAGTCGTCCAGGTGCCGAGTTGACAAGGTGCCGAGTTGACAAGATGCCAAGTTGGCTAGGTCCCGAAGTAACCGACATCCATATTCCTCCTACCTTGTCCTTGGCTTTGACTTTGTTTGTCCGCTTGACTTGGTTACAGTCCACAGATTTATAACCAGAAAAACTATCACATGAAACAATGTTTTTACATTCACTATAACTTTTGGTTTTCTTGATTTTCTTTAAACGCTACTTTGTGTTCAAACTCTAGTTGAATAAACTTCCAAAATAACTAATATTTGTCCAGACATGTACACAGTTCAACCACTACGCACTAAACATGCTACACAAATCAAATCACGTGCACGTTGATACCTGATGCGCTATGCATGATGGCGCTCCATATATATTTTACAGTGACATTTGTCTTGAGTAGCGCGCTCCCATCCATATCCATCAGTAACCGCTTAGTATTGAAAACAAAGTTGGAAATAAAGTAGGCTCTGGAGCTGAGACGAAGCTGTGAGACGAAGTAACTTGACCATAAAAAGTGAACACCGCCCTCTACACGCAACAGTGAACACCGCCCTCTACACGCACAAACCATCCAAAAATTGTTCAACGTCGACATAACGATCCTCGGCCGGCCATCTTTGATCTGGCATATATGCATAGCACGCGACCCATAGAAAATACACGTACACGTGTGTATGTACTGTAATAATAATAATGCATGTATTTCTATCTTACCATGCATCTTACAGATCTTCTTCTTCTCCTTCCTTACACGTGCAGACTTCATGGCTGAAGATAATCGCACTGCCAGATGATTGATACACACAGTAGCCCAGGTTGGACGTCGTCGCGTTGTACACAACGGAGGAGTCCACTGGGCTAATACACACGGATGATTGATACACAAGGATGATTAGGCCATCGGCCTACCTTCAAATAATTCGGTAACTAGGCCTATTCCTTGTCCGGCAAGTACTCATTTGCTTTCTAACAAGTAGGCCAACCTCAGTAGGCCACATACTTCACCGTACGCATATGTGTACATAACCCCATTAATGTAGCCTATTTACTGGACTGCCTCCGTAAACATAGGCCATGTAGGCCACACATCCACATGTACAAAAACATGTTGCACTTTGCCAAATTTAGATTTTCGCATTTAGGCTTAGTTTGTAGGGGTTTTTTGCTTTAGAAGCATACTCACCCTCTTTATAGGCTAATCAGAAAGTGCTGCCTTTTTCAGATGTCTATTTTTCGTGAAATTTTCAGATTCCTTTGCACAGGTTTGCATATGGGCAATTCTTTGGTAACGGAATTACGGAATTTTGTCACTTTGTCAAGGATTATTCTTTCCCAAGAAAATATGTTCTATGCTAGGCAACTAATCTAAACATGGAAAGGGAGCCAAGACACAATAGAATTGATTGACCGCTAAAAAAAAAAAAATCCCACAAGATTTCCCTTTAAGGGGCGGAGCTTAATATCGGTAACGGAATTACGGACAGAGGACAAGCATATTTGAGTTCTCGCATAAATTAATAAAACTCTCTGAAGTTTGGAAATTTAAAAATTGGACACTACCTGTTATTTGTAGAGTTCAGGGGTGTTGTTAACTTCAATGCAGAACAAAGTTGAAAAAATAATCACTCTTTTCATAATTTGCATTTTAATCACGGTAACGGAATTACGCCTGGGCGGTAACGGAATTACGCCATAGGTTTACATGTACATGTAATAGGTAAATGCAATACATTAACATTGAATTCAACATAAACTCATCACAATACAAATTTTAGAAGTTTATAAAATGTCACAAGGGGAAAGCTAAGTGAAAATTAGCAGATCAAAATGTAAATGTAGGCCTAAACATGTCTGGGCTTCATTTTTTAGGTCAAAGGTCAAGGTCAAATGAAAGCAGTCTGGTGATGGCTGCATTGCCTGTTAGCAATGTATATTTTTTTTTACCGAAAATCAAATTTTACTACATGTATGAACATTTGTATTATCGTATTTCACTAGTTTATCGTGGAAAATACAATAAAACTGCACTGGTTGGCATCTCTGAGCAAGGGAAGATGTTAAGTTATGCCAAGTAGAACATGTAGAAGTACAAGTACAGTCTGGTACTCAACTTTCATATACTTGTTGTCGAATATATTTTCTGTGGGTACCAGACAATGGCTTTGGCAACACATATTTAAAGGGAATGTACATCATTGGCTTTTGCTGTAATTTTCAGAAGTGAACTATTTGAGGGGTTAGTATAATAGATCAAATATTGTTACACTGACATGTTTGAAGTTTTGTGTTCGAAAATGCTGGAAAAATCAAGAAAAACAAAACTGTTCAAGTAGTCTGGTTCCTTGACTCCACTAAAGGTAAAATTGGTCAATTTATAAATGCCTGAAAATTGGAGGGTAAGGGAACCAGACTAGCTGGCCTGCACCCGTTCATGAACATGTAACAAATACCCGGTAGCACACAAAATTTGGACTGGAAAGAGTGTAAAGTTGGAGCAGTAGTTGAAAACTAGTTAGGTTTTTCCAACGGTGGTTGGCCGACCACTGTTGGAAATGTATACAAAAATATCATTTTCTTGAAAATTACTTCATACCAGGTGCCATAATTTTACAGGATGCTTAAGACTGTCATTTACCAACATCCTTGTAAGGTATTTTGTAAAAACTTGGTAGTTTTATTTTCTGATGTTTGCAAATGTTGTATATTCCCTTTAAGCATCCAAACAACTATTAGCATTTTTTAAATAGTAAAAAAGAAAAAGTAAAAGTAAAAAATATCAATGGAACACCTGATTATTTTTAATTGTATAATAGCAAATTAAAGAAGGAAATGATTTAAGAAGTAATTTAGTATTTAAAGTTATTGTCCAAGGTTACATGCAAATCTCCTATTTAATATGTCATGTACATAATCTGGAGGAAATGTGCATACTTTGTGCATGCGTAATTCCGTTACCGTAATTCCGTTACCGTTTCGTAATTCCGTTACCACTTGGAAAAATGCCAAGAAATTACTATTTTAAAGTTTTTATTTTTCATTTATGTTTGTAGTAGGGTCTTTTCTCAACATACATGATTTGAAGAAAAAAAACAAGAAAATTTGTGAAATAAGTAACTTTTGCCATTTTTTCGGTAACGGAATTACGTGCTAATTTTGACATTTTTAAATGAAGGCCTACACTATATATATATATATATATTTATATTTTTAAAATTTTTTAATGACCCTGAGTAATGTTAGTAACTTGTAACATCATAAAATAAATCAAATCTTTTCCCTACAATTCAGAAAGTAATACATACACAAAATTTTATTTTTTTACCAAATCTGAACGTTTTTAATCATAAATTGAAAAAATCACTGTTTTTACCAGAAATATGTATTTTTTTTCAATTTCGTTTTTTGAACTGAATTCCCCATTTAATTGAGGTCTGGAAAAAGTACAAAAAAAGTTTAATATGTAAATATTTATTTTTGACATTTTTTGCTCTCCCATGGAGAATTGCCCATATAAAAATTTTAACATGAAATTTCACAAAAAATAGAAAGCTGAAAAAGGAAGCACTTTCTGATTAGCCTGTAAAGAGGGCATGGAGGGTGAGTAGGCTGGAGGGTGAGTGGGCTTCTAAAGCAAAAAAATGCTACAAACTAAGCCTAAATGCAAAAATCAAAAATTGACAAAGTGCAACACATTTTTGTACATGTGGATGTGTGGCCTATGTTTACGCAGGCAGTCCTGTAAATAGGCCACATTTATGGGGCTAATGTGTACAAAAAGTTGGTTTAATTTTCAACGAAACTCAAATGGAAATCAATTGCATTCATACTCGCCATGTTGGCTCAGTATAGCAAGCCTTTACTTTTTCGTCAAAATGGGGACTTGGGGGGGGGGGGGCTTACTTTTGGTGAAATTCATTGTTGAATTTTTCAAAAATCCCTGTATTCAATTCTTCGCACGGTTGTTGTTGTCATTGTGACAGACAAGATCTGCCTCCGCAATCAAAAGATTCTAACTATTATTTTTTTTTGAGGGGGGGGGGGGACCAGACTGCACATTTATCACGTATAATACGCAGGCATACACGTCTCACAGTAATTCGCGCGCCGCAACATGAAATACCTAACAACTGTTTCATGTCAAGGCAGTAAATACATAATGTACATAATAATATTACTATACTGAGCCCACACGGCGAGTATGAACACGATTGATTTCCATTTGAATTTAGTTAACAAATTTCCCTAAAACTCTGATGCATACTTAATACATTTGACATTACTTGCTGTATTTTTAACAGGTTCTGTATTGAGCATAGAAGATTACTCGGGAAAAAGTTTCAAACACCAGCCATTCCTGCCATCTGACCATCCAATGCAGACTTTGCACAGCAATATTGTCTTGTAAGAACTTATTTCTCTCAAATTTTCCAACTATAAAAAATGTATAGATCCTTTTCTTATCTTAACTTTCCTTTCTTTTTGTTTACACTTTCCCCACATTAACCAATTCCAGATTCATGCTACTGTGCCTGAGAACAATAAAACCTCAAACCAACCCGCTACTGTTACTGCCAAACTTTTCATGATGATCCTTCCACATTGTAGAAATACATGTTCCATTGACTTGAAATGAATTCAATTGATGGCTTTATAGGCCTATTTGCACCCTATACATTTTATTCAGTATAAGGGACAGGTTTTTTTTGGTATTGTACACTTGATAATATACATGTAGTCTAGACACACCCACATAATATAATTGCTGGCAAACATTTGTCCATCTTCACCGTCACAGATTACCTACAAACTTGGCATTTATGACATATTCAAAAATACAGTCATTGCACTTATTAAGCATTTAAGAAACTTAACATGCTCATTTCTTTTATTTACTTTCATTTGTTTCAGACATCCTGATAAATGCACATTCTTGCCTCCTATGATGAACTTTGACACTTCCCATTCATTGAGATCAACACTTCCAACAAATGAGCTTCGTTGACAACACACCACTGATGGACACTTCATCGAGTTCTGCACTCCACAACACTGCTGCACACCACACTTTATTAAGTATCAATCTTCTCACAAATTGTGTACTCTTAAGAAAATAAACATTTCATAAATGAACTTCATTTTTTTGTACTAGCTAACTTATACAGTATGTGCATGTGTTATTTCACTATCCTTTACATAAACGAAATCTAGCTCATTTAATACAATAAATCGTACTTCTGTCAGTACTTGCCACATCGCTCAAGTAGGCAGCCTGAACAAAATTCGCACTTTATTAACCCTCCTACACAAACATGCATTCTCTGCCAAGCTGTCTTTGCAGTCAAAATCAATCAAAGTATTATTTCAAACAGTTAAAAGTTCCCAGCCTACAAGCAAAATTGACTGGCTGTGACTATTTACAAATTTAATTTAATACAAATATTCGCTGTAGATGATTATTAAGTCAGCTGTGCAACCGGTTTCCTGTTTTTAGCTTTTGACTAAAGATGACTAGTCAGAGTGCATCCTCAAAATATGCTCTGACTGCTTGTCACTAACCTCTGTAAAATGCATTGCTCGTGAAGTGCTCAAAAGTGACTGATTAGCTCTCCTTTTGTGCCATCGGCCACAGTCACTCAACAAATTATTTACTTCCCCTCATATGCCTTTTACACAGGCTACACACCAACAGTCAAATCACGTCTTGTATACATACAATGTACACTGTATACATACAATGTACACTGTAACCAATCACACTCCATCAACGGACATCCAACTTCTTCCCTCGTACTGCTGTGGTTTAGAAATCACTTCCCACATCTTGTTTCCCCTCCGCTTATAATTTCTCCCACTTTAAGGGCAACATCAATAGCCATTTTTCTTCATTTTGATCATAACTTGTAATTTGCTTTGTACTTTCTTAGCCATCACAATGAATGGCCCATCTTGGGCCATATGATTGACAACTTAACATAAAAAATGTGGAACCTTCACCCTAACCCCCTAGGCCCGTTCGGCTACGAAGCAGCCTCAATCCTTCACAATCCTCCAATCGGTCAAACTAAAATATTGCATGCACCCTCAATCCCACAAAATCCCCCAATATTCAGTGCTGAGTTGTGCATAGTGAGGTCGCCATTGCCTCAATCCTCCAAAATCCATCAATCCACAATATATATAGTGTATAATGCAAGTGCATAATGTAGTACAGTACCGCAGAATAACATAGTAACATTCATAATGTACAGGACAGTAAAAAAATACTTCCCTTGACAACAAAAAACAAAAACAACTGTAAAGAGTCATTCACACACAGAACTGCAAGTCATATAAAGCATACTGCACAAGTACATGGGCAATAACATGTGCAGTGTAGTGCATGTGAAACAGTACACCCCACTTGACCAGAATTTACCTTGCAAAACACTGGTGCATTCAATAGTGTTAGCCAGCAACCCATATAATACAGTTACAACTGTAAAAGCAATACGCAATGCAAGACATACATATCCTTGAAACAATGGTACACATCATTTATGTGTAGCCTATAGTATACAAATAACAAATGTTTGTGAGTGCAATAGTAAGACTAATTTCATGAGGTGACACATTGAATTTTCTATTCCACGAGGCGAAGTTCCTTTCATTTCAAATACAATGTCAAAGTCAATAACAAATGTGCTGTTTATCATTCTTCAATACAGAACAGTAACATCACCTGTTCATTTATCAAATATTCCGATCTGCTTAGAACTTTTCCGAGTTTGAAAACAGTTACTTGACTTTCATTTGAAAAAACAAATTGAATCTAATACTTCATTAATTCATTACATTTCTAATCAGAACAACCTTCAAAATATATTCACTACTCAATTCCCCAGCATGTATTACTCAAGAACTTACCATATTTCATGCCAGCAGAAGAGCACAATTTCACTTAAAATCTCCCCACAGTCAAATAAAGTATGAACATCAACTTCCTTTTACAATCACTAAAGATTTCTTTTTTCTTTTGTAATAAAGAGCATGACAATCTGCAACATGTCTTCTGCAATTGTCCAAACAAATCCCCAAACACATATATATATCTATATAAATACACTACATGTATGTTCATGTACACCTATTTTTAGTCTTTAGTTTTCACTACTATTTCAATAAACTTGCACTCTTTAGACACCCTCAACTCTGCCCTCTCTTGCAACAAAATTTCGCTCACCTTATAACTTGTCCCAATTTCAGCGCAACATCAATAGTAATTTTTCTCCATTTTGATCTTATCTTTGTTATTTCCTTTTGTCCTTTCTGACCCACCACCTTCAGTGGCCGATCATGGGCCTTGTGATTGACAACTTAACACAAAAACAGCATCCTTATCATGACCTTCATGATTTCTCCTTTGTCCTTCCACTGCTCTACATGACACGGGATCTCTTTCCTAATCTCAACAAACATTCAATTCGACTTCTGCCCAGTTCTGTCTGATTTTGCCAGGACACCACACTTTCAGATGCCACACCTCCAGTACTGTTGCGTCAACACATCATTGTAGTAGATACGCAATACACCCACGCTGCGATAAAAAGCTGCCTCAAGAGGGCATCAACAACAAGACCACTATCATCCATGAACCGCCACAAACTGTCTTCGGATTGCTGACATACCTAAAGCATCTCTTTTTCACAATGTCTTTAGCCACTTCCCTTTCTCGGAGGCTGACAAGCTTGTCCTCCCAATCCCTCATTACCTTCTCAATGGCCACAGTTTGCTGAAAAGCAGAGACTGCGATGATCAGTTCATGGACCTGGTAGAAGTTTGCTTCTGCTTCCAAGCGGCTCCAGCCACTGAAGTCGACGCGCATACAGCACATCTGAACAATTCTGAACATTGAGCCGTCCCGATCAATGATGATTCCTACATTCCTTCATTGACCTGTGCTGCTGGCTGCCACGGGCCGTTAAACATGCAATAAAACATGTTATTTGGGTACCTTCCTAGTGATGATCTTGTTGATGTCTATCCAACGCCTCCAACATCTAGACGAATGATGTATTCCATCAGCCAAAACATATTTCCGATCAATGATGATTCCTACATTCCTTCATTGACCAGTGCTGCTGGCTGCCACGGACCGTTAAACATACAATAAAACATGTTATTTGGGTACCTTACTACTGATGATCTTGTTGATGTCTATCCAACGCCTCCAACATCTAGACGAATGATGTATTCCATCAGCCAAAACATATTCCCGATCAATGATGATTCCTACATTCCTTCATTGACCAGTGCTGCTGGCTGCCACGGACCGTTAAACATGCAATAAATCATGTTATTTAGGTACCTTCCTAGTGATGATCTTGTTGATGTCTATCCAACGCCTCCAACATCTAGACGAATGATGTATTCCATCAGCCAAAACATATTTCCGATCAATGATGATTCCTACATTCCTTCACTGACCAGTGCTGCTGGCTGCCACGGACCGTTAAACATACAATAAAACATGTTATTTGGGTACCTTACTACTGATGATCTTGTTGATGTCTATCCAACGCCTCCAACATCTAGATGAATGATGTATTCCATCAGCCAAAACATATTTCCGATCAATGATGATTCCTACATTCCTTCATTGACCAGTGCTGCTGGCTGCCACGGACCGTTAAACATACAATAAAACATGTTATTTGGGTAGCTTACTACTGATGATCTTGTTGATGTCTATCCAACGCCTCCAACATCTAGACGAATGATGTATTCCATCAGCCAAAACATATTTCCGATCAATGATGATTCCTACATTCCTTCATTGACCAGTGCTGCTGGCTGCCACGGACAGTTAAACATACAATAAAACATGTTATTTGGGTACCTTACTACTGATGATCTTGTTGATGTCTATCCAACGCCTCCAACATCTAGACGAATGATGTATTCCATCAGCCAAAACATATTTCCGATCAATGATGATTCCTACATTCCTTCATTGACCAGTGCTGCTGGCTGCCACGGACCGTTAAACATACAATAAAACATGTTATTTGGGTGACTTACTACTAATGATCTTGTTGATGTCTATCCAACGCCTCCAACATCTAGACGAATGATGTATTCCATCAGCCAAAACATATTCCCGATCAATGATGATTCCTACATTCCTTCATTGACCAGTGCTGCTGGCTGCCACGGACCGTTAAACATGCAATAAATCATGTTATTTAGGTACCTTCCTAGTGATGATCTTGTTGATGTCTATCCAACGCCTCCAACATCTAGACGAATGATGTATTCCATCAGCCAAAACATATTTCCGATCAATGATGATTCCTACATTCCTTCACTGACCAGTGCTGCTGGCTGCCACGGACCGTTAAACATACAATAAAACATGTTATTTGGGTACCTTACTACTGATGATCTTGTTGATGTCTATCCAACGCCTCCAACATCTAGACGAATGATGTATTCCATCAGCCAAAACATATTTCCGATCAATGATGATTCCTACATTCCTTCATTGACCAGTGCTGCTGGCTGCCACGGACCGTTAAACATACAATAAAACATGTTATTTGGGTAGCTTACTACTGATGATCTTGTTGATGTCTATCCAACGCCTCCAACATCTAGACGAATGATGTATTCCATCAGCCAAAACATATTTCCGATCAATGATGATTCCTACATTCCTTCATTGACCAGTGCTGCTGGCTGCCACGGACAGTTAAACATACAATAAAACATGTTATTTGGGTGACTTACTACTAATGATCTTGTTGATGTCTATCCAACGCCTCCAACATCTAGACGAATGATGTATTCCATCAGCCAAAACATATTTCCGATCAATGATGATTCCTACATTCCTTCACTGACCAGTGCTGCTGGCTGCCACGGACCGTTAAACATACAATAAAACATGTTATTTGGGTACCTTACTACTGATGATCTTGTTGATGTCTATCCAACGCCTCCAACATCTAGACGAATGATGTATTCCATCAGCCAAAACATATTTCCGATCAATGATGATTCCTACATTCCTTCATTGACCAGTGCTGCTGGCTGCCACGGACCGTTAAACATACAATAAAACATGTTATTTGGGTACCTTACTACTGATGATCTTGTTGATGTCTATCCAACGCCTCCAACATCTAGACGAATGATGTATTCCATCAGCCAAAACATATTTCCGATCAATGATGATTCCTACATTCCTTCATTGACCAGTGCTGCTGGCTGCCACGGACAGTTAAACATACAATAAAACATGTTATTTGGGTACCTTACTACTGATGATCTTGTTGATGTCTATCCAACGCCTCCAACATCTAGACGAATGATGTATTCCATCAGCCAAAACATATTTCCGATCAATGATGATTCCTACATTCCTTCATTGACCAGTGCTGCTGGCTGCCACGGACCGTTAAACATACCATAAAACATGTTATTTGGGTGACTTACTACTAATGATCTTGTTGATGTCTATCCAACGCCTCCAACATCTAGACGAATGATGTATTCCATCAGCCAAAACATATTCCCGATCAATGATGATTCCTACATTCCTTCATTGACCAGTGCTGCTGGCTGCCACGGACCGTTAAACATGCAATAAATCATGTTATTTAGGTACCTTCCTAGTGATGATCTTGTTGATGTCTATCCAACGCCTCCAACATCTAGACGAATGATGTATTCCATCAGCCAAAACATATTTCCGATCAATGATGATTCCTACATTCCTTCACTGACCAGTGCTGCTGGCTGCCACGGACCGTTAAACATACAATAAAACATGTTATTTGGGTACCTTACTACTGATGATCTTGTTGATGTCTATCCAACGCCTCCAACATCTAGACGAATGATGTATTCCATCAGCCAAAACATATTTCCGATCAATGATGATTCCTACATTCCTTCATTGACCAGTGCTGCTGGCTGCCACGGACCGTTAAACATACAATAAAACATGTTATTTGGGTACCTTACTACTGATGATCTTGTTGATATCTATCCAACGCCTCCAACATCTAGACGAATGATGTATTCCATCAGCCAAAACATATTTCCGATCAATGATGATTCCTACATTCCTTCATTGACCAGTGCTGCTGGCTGCCACGGACAGTTAAACATACAATAAAACATGTTATTTGGGTACCTTACTACTAATGATCTTGTTGATGTCTATCCAACGCCTCCAACATCTAGACGAATGATGTATTCCATCAGCCAAAACATATTTCCGATCAATGATGATTCCTACATTCCTTCATTGACCAGTGCTGCTGGCTGCCACGGACCGTTAAACATACCATAAAACATGTTATTTGGGTGACTTACTACTAATGATCTTGTTGATGTCTATCCAACGCCTCCAACATCTAGACGAATGATGTATTCCATCAGCCAAAACATATTCCCGATCAATGATGATTCCTACATTCCTTCATTGACCAGTGCTGCTGGCTGCCACGGACCGTTAAACATGCAATAAATCATGTTATTTAGGTACCTTCCTAGTGATGATCTTGTTGATGTCTATCCAACGCCTCCAACATCTAGACGAATGATGTATTCCATCAGCCAAAACATATTTCCGATCAATGATGATTCCTACATTCCTTCACTGACCAGTGCTGCTGGCTGCCACGGACCGTTAAACATACAATAAAACATGTTATTTGGGTACCTTACTACTGATGATCTTGTTGATGTCTATCCAACGCCTCCAACATCTAGACGAATGATGTATTCCATCAGCCAAAACATATTTCCGATCAATGATGATTCCTACATTCCTTCATTGACCAGTGCTGCTGGCTGCCACGGACCGTTAAACATACAATAAAACATGTTATTTGGGTACCTTACTACTGATGATCTTGTTGATGTCTATCCAACGCCTCCAACATCTAGACGAATGATGTATTCCATCAGCCAAAACATATTTCCGATCAATGATGATTCCTACATTCCTTCATTGACCAGTGCTGCTGGCTGCCACGGACAGTTAAACATACAATAAAACATGTTATTTGGGTACCTTACTACTAATGATCTTGTTGATGTCTATCCAACGCCTCCAACATCTAGACGAATGATGTATTCCATCAGCCAAAACATATTCCCGATCAATGATGATTCCTACATTCCTTCATTGACCAGTGCTGCTGGCTGCCACGGACCGTTAAACATGCAATAAATCATGTTATTTAGGTACCTTCCTAGTGATGATCTTGTTGATGTCTATCCAACGCCTCCAACATCTAGACGAATGATACAATAAAACATGTTATTTGGGTACCTTCCTACTGATGATCTTGTTGATGTCTATCCAACGCCTCCAACGTCTAGACGAATGATGTATTCCATCAGCCAAAACATATTTCCGATCAATGATGATTCCTACATTCCTTCATTGACCAGTGCTGCTGGCTGCCACGGACCGTTAAACATGCAATAAATCATGTTATTTAGGTACCTTCCTAGTGATGATCTTGTTGATGTCTATCCAACGCCTCCAACATCTAGACGAATGATGTATTCCATCAGCCAAAACATATTTCCGATCAATGATGATTCCTACATTCCTTCACTGACCAGTGCTGCTGGCTGCCACGGACCGTTAAACATACAATAAAACATGTTATTTGGGTACCTTACTACTGATGATCTTGTTGATGTCTATCCAACGCCTCCAACATCTAGACGAATGATGTATTCCATCAGCCAAAACATATTTCCGATCAATGATGATTCCTACATTCCTTCATTGACCAGTGCTGCTGGCTGCCACGGACCGTTAAACATACAATAAAACATGTTATTTGGGTGCCTTACTACTGATGATCTTGTTGATGTCTATCCAACGCCTCCAACATCTAGACGAATGATGTATTCCATCAGCCAAAACATATTCCCGATCAATGATGATTCCTACATTCCTTCATTGACCAGTGCTGCTGGCTGCCACGGACCGTTAAACATGCAATAAATCATGTTATTTAGGTACCTTCCTAGTGATGATCTTGTTGATGTCTATCCAACGCCTCCAACATCTAGACGAATGATGTATTCCATCAGCCAAAACATATTTCCGATCAATGATGATTCCTACATTCCTTCACTGACCAGTGCTGCTGGCTGCCACGGACCGTTAAACATACAATAAAACATGTTATTTGGGTACCTTACTACTGATGATCTTGTTGATGTCTATCCAACGCCTCCAACATCTAGACGAATGATGTATTCCATCAGCCAAAACATATTTCCGATCAATGATGATTCCTACATTCCTTCATTGACCAGTGCTGCTGGCTGCCACAGACCGTTAAACATACAATAAAACATGTTATTTGGGTACCTTCCTACTGATGATCTTGTTGATGTCTATCCAACGCCTCCAACGTCTAGACGAATGATGTATTCCATCAGCCAAAACATATTTCCGATCAATGATGATTCCTACATTCCTTCATTGACCAGTGCTGCTGGCTGCCACGGACCGTTAAACATGCAATAAATCATGTTATTTAGGTACCTTCCTAGTGATGATCTTGTTGATGTCTATCCAACGCCTCCAACATCTAGACGAATGATGTATTCCATCAGCCAAAACATATTTCCGATCAATGATGATTCCTACATTCCTTCATTGACCAGTGCTGCTGGCTGCCACGGACCGTTAAACATACAATAAAACATGTTATTTGGGTACCTTACTACTGATGATCTTGTTGATGTCTATCCAACGCCTCCAACATCTAGACGAATGATGTATTCCATCAGCCAAAACATATTTCCGATCAATGATGATTCCTACATTCCTTCATTGACCAGTGCTGCTGGCTGCCACGGACAGTTAAACATACAATAAAACATGTTATTTGGGTACCTTACTACTAATGATCTTGTTGATGTCTATCCAACGCCTCCAACATCTAGACGAATGATGTATTCCATCAGCCAAAACATATTCCCGATCAATGATGATTCCTACATTCCTTCATTGACCAGTGCTGCTGGCTGCCACGGACCGTTAAACATGCAATAAATCATGTTATTTAGGTACCTTCCTAGTGATGATCTTGTTGATGTCTATCCAACGCCTCCAACATCTAGACGAATGATACAATAAAACATGTTATTTGGGTACCTTCCTACTGATGATCTTGTTGATGTCTATCCAACGCCTCCAACGTCTAGACGAATGATGTATTCCATCAGCCAAAACATATTTCCGATCAATGATGATTCCTACATTCCTTCATTGACCAGTGCTGCTGGCTGCCACGGACCGTTAAACATGCAATAAATCATGTTATTTAGGTACCTTCCTAGTGATGATCTTGTTGATGTCTATCCAACGCCTCCAACATCTAGACGAATGATGTATTCCATCAGCCAAAACATATTTCCGATCAATGATGATTCCTACATTCCTTCACTGACCAGTGCTGCTGGCTGCCACGGACCGTTAAACATACAATAAAACATGTTATTTGGGTACCTTACTACTGATGATCTTGTTGATGTCTATCCAACGCCTCCAACATCTAGACGAATGATGTATTCCATCAGCCAAAACATATTTCCGATCAATGATGATTCCTACATTCCTTCATTGACCAGTGCTGCTGGCTGCCACGGACCGTTAAACATACAATAAAACATGTTATTTGGGTGCCTTACTACTGATGATCTTGTTGATGTCTATCCAACGCCTCCAACATCTAGACGAATGATGTATTCCATCAGCCAAAACATATTCCCGATCAATGATGATTCCTACATTCCTTCATTGACCAGTGCTGCTGGCTGCCACGGACCGTTAAACATGCAATAAATCATGTTATTTAGGTACCTTCCTAGTGATGATCTTGTTGATGTCTATCCAACGCCTCCAACATCTAGACGAATGATGTATTCCATCAGCCAAAACATATTTCCGATCAATGATGATTCCTACATTCCTTCACTGACCAGTGCTGCTGGCTGCCACGGACCGTTAAACATACAATAAAACATGTTATTTGGGTACCTTACTACTGATGATCTTGTTGATGTCTATCCAACGCCTCCAACATCTAGACGAATGATGTATTCCATCAGCCAAAACATATTTCCGATCAATGATGATTCCTACATTCCTTCATTGACCAGTGCTGCTGGCTGCCACAGACCGTTAAACATACAATAAAACATGTTATTTGGGTACCTTCCTACTGATGATCTTGTTGATGTCTATCCAACGCCTCCAACGTCTAGACGAATGATGTATTCCATCAGCCAAAACATATTTCCGATCAATGATGATTCCTACATTCCTTCATTGACCAGTGCTGCTGGCTGCCACGGACCGTTAAACATGCAATAAATCATGTTATTTAGGTACCTTCCTAGTGATGATCTTGTTGATGTCTATCCAACGCCTCCAACATCTAGACGAATGATGTATTCCATCAGCCAAAACATATTTCCGATCAATGATGATTCCTACATTCCTTCACTGACCAGTGCTGCTGGCTGCCACGGACCGTTAAACATACAATAAAACATGTTATTTGGGTACCTTACTACTGATGATCTTGTTGATGTCTATCCAACGCCTCCAACATCTAGACGAATGATGTATTCCATCAGCCAAAACATATTTCCGATCAATGATGATTCCTACATTCCTTCATTGACCAGTGCTGCTGGCTGCCACGGACCGTTAAACATGCAATAAATCATGTTATTTGGGTGCCTTACTACTGATGATCTTGTTGATGTCTATCCAACGCCTCCAACATCTAGACGAATGATGTATTCCATCAGCCAAAACATATTCCCGATCAATGATGATTCCTACATTCCTTCACTGACCAGTGCTGCTGGCTGCCACGGACCGTTAAACATACAATAAAACATGTTATTTGGGTACCTTACTACTGATGATCTTGTTGATGTCTATCCAACGCCTCCAACATCTAGACGAATGATGTATTCCATCAGCCAAAACATATTTCCGATCAATGATGATTCCTACATTCCTTCATTGACCAGTGCTGCTGGCTGCCACGGACCGTTAAACATACAATAAAACATGTTATTTGGGTGCCTTACTACTGATGATCTTGTTGATGTCTATCCAACGCCTCCAACATCTAGACGAATGATGTATTCCATCAGCCAAAACATATTTCCGATCAATGATGATTCCTACATTCCTTCATTGACCAGTGCTGCTGGCTGCCACGGACCGTTAAACATACAATAAAACATGTTATTTGGGTACCTTACTACTGATGATCTTGTTGATGTCTATCCAACGCCTCCAACATCTAGACGAATGATGTATTCCATCAGCCAAAACATATTTCCGATCAATGATGATTCCTACATTCCTTCACTGACCAGTGCTGCTGGCTGCCACGGACCGTTAAACATACAATAAAACATGTTATTTGGGTACCTTACTACTGATGATCTTGTTGATGTCTATCCAACGCCTCCAACATCTAGACGAATGATGTATTCCATCAGCCAAAACATATTTCCGATCAATGATGATTCCTACATTCCTTCATTGACCAGTGCTGCTGGCTGCCACAGACCGTTAAACATACAATAAAACATGTTATTTGGGTACCTTCCTACTGATGATCTTGTTGATGTCTATCCAACGCCTCCAACGTCTAGACGAATGATGTATTCCATCAGCCAAAACATATTTCCGATCAATGATGATTCCTACATTCCTTCATTGACCAGTGCTGCTGGCTGCCACGGACCGTTAAACATGCAATAAATCATGTTATTTAGGTACCTTCCTAGTGATGATCTTGTTGATGTCTATCCAACGCCTCCAACATCTAGACGAATGATGTATTCCATCAGCCAAAACATATTTCCGATCAATGATGATTCCTACATTCCTTCACTGACCAGTGCTGCTGGCTGCCACGGACCGTTAAACATACAATAAAACATGTTATTTGGGTACCTTACTACTGATGATCTTGTTGATGTCTATCCAACGCCTCCAACATCTAGACGAATGATGTATTCCATCAGCCAAAACATATTTCCGATCAATGATGATTCCTACATTCCTTCATTGACCAGTGCTGCTGGCTGCCACGGACCGTTAAACATACAATAAAACATGTTATTTGGGTGCCTTACTACTGATGATCTTGTTGATGTCTATCCAACGCCTCCAACATCTAGACGAATGATGTATTCCATCAGCCAAAACATATTCCCGATCAATGATGATTCCTACATTCCTTCATTGACCAGTGCTGCTGGCTGCCACGGACCGTTAAACATGCAATAAATCATGTTATTTAGGTACCTTCCTAGTGATGATCTTGTTGATGTCTATCCAACGCCTCCAACATCTAGACGAATGATGTATTCCATCAGCCAAAACATATTTCCGATCAATGATGATTCCTACATTCCTTCACTGACCAGTGCTGCTGGCTGCCACGGACCGTTAAACATACAATAAAACATGTTATTTGGGTACCTTACTACTGATGATCTTGTTGATGTCTATCCAACGCCTCCAACATCTAGACGAATGATGTATTCCATCAGCCAAAACATATTTCCGATCAATGATGATTCCTACATTCCTTCATTGACCAGTGCTGCTGGCTGCCACGGACCGTTAAACATACAATAAAACATGTTATTTGGGTACCTTACTACTGATGATCTTGTTGATGTCTATCCAACGCCTCCAACATCTAGACGAATGATGTATTCCATCAGCCAAAACATATTTCCGATCAATGATGATTCCTACATTCCTTCATTGACCAGTGCTGCTGGCTGCCACGGACAGTTAAACATACAATAAAACATGTTATTTGGGTGACTTACTACTAATGATCTTGTTGATGTCTATCCAACGCCTCCAACATCTAGACGAATGATGTATTCCATCAGCCAAAACATATTTCCGATCAATGATGATTCCTACATTCCTTCACTGACCAGTGCTGCTGGCTGCCACGGACCGTTAAACATACAATAAAACATGTTATTTGGGTACCTTACTACTGATGATCTTGTTGATGTCTATCCAACGCCTCCAACATCTAGACGAATGATGTATTCCATCAGCCAAAACATATTTCCGATCAATGATGATTCCTACATTCCTTCATTGACCAGTGCTGCTGGCTGCCACGGACCGTTAAACATACAATAAAACATGTTATTTGGGTACCTTACTACTGATGATCTTGTTGATGTCTATCCAACGCCTCCAACATCTAGACGAATGATGTATTCCATCAGCCAAAACATATTTCCGATCAATGATGATTCCTACATTCCTTCATTGACCAGTGCTGCTGGCTGCCACGGACAGTTAAACATACAATAAAACATGTTATTTGGGTGACTTACTACTAATGATCTTGTTGATGTCTATCCAACGCCTCCAACATCTAGACGAATGATGTATTCCATCAGCCAAAACATATTTCCGATCAATGATGATTCCTACATTCCTTCACTGACCAGTGCTGCTGGCTGCCACGGACCGTTAAACATACAATAAAACATGTTATTTGGGTACCTTACTACTGATGATCTTGTTGATGTCTATCCAACGCCTCCAACATCTAGACGAATGATGTATTCCATCAGCCAAAACATATTTCCGATCAATGATGATTCCTACATTCCTTCATTGACCAGTGCTGCTGGCTGCCACGGACCGTTAAACATACAATAAAACATGTTATTTGGGTACCTTACTACTGATGATCTTGTTGATGTCTATCCAACGCCTCCAACATCTAGACGAATGATGTATTCCATCAGCCAAAACATATTTCCGATCAATGATGATTCCTACATTCCTTCATTGACCAGTGCTGCTGGCTGCCACGGACAGTTAAACATACAATAAAACATGTTATTTGGGTACCTTACTACTGATGATCTTGTTGATGTCTATCCAACGCCTCCAACATCTAGACGAATGATGTATTCCATCAGCCAAAACATATTTCCGATCAATGATGATTCCTACATTCCTTCATTGACCAGTGCTGCTGGCTGCCACGGACCGTTAAACATACAATAAAACATGTTATTTGGGTGACTTACTACTAATGATCTTGTTGATGTCTATCCAACGCCTCCAACATCTAGACGAATGATGTATTCCATCAGCCAAAACATATTTCCGATCAATGATGATTCCTACATTCCTTCATTGACCAGTGCTGCTGGCTGCCACGGACCGTTAAACATGCAATAAATCATGTTATTTAGGTACCTTCCTAGTGATGATCTTGTTGATGTCTATCCAACGCCTCCAACATCTAGACGAATGATGTATTCCATCAGCCAAAACATATTTCCGATCAATGATGATTCCTACATTCCTTCACTGACCAGTGCTGCTGGCTGCCACGGACCGTTAAACATACAATAAAACATGTTATTTGGGTACCTTACTACTGATGATCTTGTTGATGTCTATCCAACGCCTCCAACATCTAGACGAATGATGTATTCCATCAGCCAAAACATATTTCCGATCAATGATGATTCCTACATTCCTTCATTGACCAGTGCTGCTGGCTGCCACGGACCGTTAAACATACAATAAAACATGTTATTTGGGTACCTTACTACTGATGATCTTGTTGATGTCTATCCAACGCCTCCAACATCTAGACGAATGATGTATTCCATCAGCCAAAACATATTTCCGATCAATGATGATTCCTACATTCCTTCATTGACCAGTGCTGCTGGCTGCCACGGACAGTTAAACATACAATAAAACATGTTATTTGGGTACCTTACTACTAATGATCTTGTTGATGTCTATCCAAGGCCTCCAACGTCTAGACGAATGATGTATTCCATCAGCCAAAACATATTCCCGATCAATGATGATTCCTACATTCCTTCATTGACCAGTGCTGCTGGCTGCCACGGACCGTTAAACATGCAATAAATCATGTTATTTAGGTACCTTCCTAGTGATGATCTTGTTGATGTCTATCCAACGCCTCCAACATCTAGACGAATGATGTATTCCATCAGCCAAAACATATTTCCGATCAATGATGATTCCTACATTCCTTCATTGACCAGTGCTGCTGGCTGCCACAGACCGTTAAACATACAATAAAACATGTTATTTGGGTACCTTCCTACTGATGATCTTGTTGATGTCTATCCAACGCCTCCAACGTCTAGACGAATGATGTATTCCATCAGCCAAAACATATTTCCGATCAATGATGATTCCTACATTCCTTCATTGACCAGTGCTGCTGGCTGCCACGGACCGTTAAACATGCAATAAATCATGTTATTTAGGTACCTTCCTAGTGATGATCTTGTTGATGTCTATCCAACGCCTCCAACATCTAGACGAATGATGTATTCCATCAGCCAAAACATATTTCCGATCAATGATGATTCCTACATTCCTTCACTGACCAGTGCTGCTGGCTGCCACGGACCGTTAAACATACAATAAAACATGTTATTTGGGTACCTTACTACTGATGATCTTGTTGATGTCTATCCAACGCCTCCAACATCTAGACGAATGATGTATTCCATCAGCCAAAACATATTTCCGATCAATGATGATTCCTACATTCCTTCATTGACCAGTGCTGCTGGCTGCCACGGACCGTTAAACATACAATAAAACATGTTATTTGGGTACCTTACTACTGATGATCTTGTTGATGTCTATCCAACGCCTCCAACATCTAGACGAATGATGTATTCCATCAGCCAAAACATATTTCCGATCAATGATGATTCCTACATTCCTTCATTGACCAGTGCTGCTGGCTGCCACGGACCGTTGAACATACAATAAAACATGTTATTTGGGTACCTTACTACTGATGATCTTGTTGATGTCTATCCAACGCCTCCAACATCTAGACGAATGATGTATTCCATCAGCCAAAACATATTTCCGATCAATGATGATTCCTACATTCCTTCATTGACCAGTGCTGCTGGCTGCCACGGACAGTTAAACATACAATAAAACATGTTATTTGGGTACCTTACTACTAATGATCTTGTTGATGTCTATCCAACGCCTCCAACATCTAGACGAATGATGTATTCCATCAGCCAAAACATATTCCCGATCAATGATGATTCCTACATTCCTTCATTGACCAGTGCTGCTGGCTGCCACGGACCGTTAAACATGCAATAAATCATGTTATTTAGGTACCTTCCTAGTGATGATCTTGTTGATGTCTATCCAACGCCTCCAACATCTAGACGAATGATGTATTCCATCAGCCAAAACATATTTCCGATCAATGATGATTCCTACATTCCTTCATTGACCAGTGCTGCTGGCTGCCACAGACCGTTAAACATACAATAAAACATGTTATTTGGGTACCTTCCTACTGATGATCTTGTTGATGTCTATCCAACGCCTCCAACATCTAGACGAATGATGTATTCCATCAGCCAAAACATATTTCCGATCAATGATGATTCCTACATTCCTTCATTGACCAGTGCTGCTGGCTGCCACGGACCGTTAAACATACAATAAAACATGTTATTTGGGTACCTTACTACTGATGATCTTGTTGATGTCTATCCAACGCCTCCAACGTCTAGACGAATGATGTATTCCATCAGCCAAAACATATTTCCGATCAATGATGATTCCTACATTCCTTCATTGACCAGTGCTGCTGGCTGCCACGGACTGTTAAACATACAATAAAACATGTTATTTGGGTACCTTACTACTGATGATCTTGTTGATGTCTATCCAACGCCTCCAACATCTAGACGAATGATGTATTCCATCAGCCAAAACATATTTCCGATCAATGATGATTCCTACATTCCTTCATTGACCAGTGCTGCTGGCTGCCACGGACCGTTAAACATACAATAAAACATGTTATTTGGGTACCTTCCTACTGATGATCTTGTTGATGTCTATCCAAGGCCTCCAACGTCTAGACGAATGATGTATTCCATCAGCCAAAACATATTTCATACCAGCAGAAGAGCGCAATTTCACTTAAACTCTCCCCACAGTCAAATGAAGTATGAACATCTACTTCCTTTCACAATCACTAAAGATTTCTTTATTCTTTTGTAACCGCCACAAACTGTCTTGGCATCGCTGACATACCTAAAGCATCCCTTTTTCGCAATGTCTTTAGCCACTTCCCTTTCTCAGAGGCTGACAAGCTTGTCCTCCCAATCACTCATTGCCTTCTCAATGGCCACAGTTTGCTGGAAAGCAGAGACTGCTATGATCAGTTCATGGATCTGGTAGAAGTTGGCTTCTGCTTCCAAGCGGCTCCAGCCACTGAAGTCGACGCGCATACAGCACATCCCATTTCTGACAAAATTCTGAACAATTCTGAACATTAAGCCGTTCCGATCAATGATGATTCCTACATTCCTTCATTGACCAGTGCTGCTGGCTGCCACGGACCGTTAAACATGCAATACAACATGTTATTTGGGTACCTTACTACTGATGATCTTGTTGATGTCTATCCAACGCCTCCAACGTCTAGACGAATGATGTATTCCATCAGCCAAAACATATTTCCGATCAATGATGATTCCTACATTCCTTCATTGACCAGTGCTGCTGGCTGCCACGGACCGTTAAACATACAATAAAACATGTTATTTGGGTACCTTACTACTGATGATCTTGTTGATGTCTATCCAACGCCTCCAACATCTAGACGAATGATGTATTCCATCAGCCAAAACATATTTCCGATCAATGATGATTCCTACATTCCTTCATTGACCAGTGCTGCTGGCTGCCACAGACCGTTAAACATACAATAAAACATGTTATTTGGGTACCTTACTACTGATGATCTTGTTGATGTCTATCCAACGCCTCCAACATCTAGACGAATGATGTATTCCATCAGCCAAAACATATTTCCGATCAATGATGATTCCTACATTCCTTCATTGACCAGTGCTGCTGGCTGCCACGGACCGTTAAACATACAATAAAACATGTTATTTGGATACCTTACTACTGATGATCTTGTTGATGTCTATCCAACGCCTCCAACGTCTAGACGAATGATGTATTCCATCAGCCAAAACATATTTCCGATCAATGATGATTCCTACATTCCTTCATTGACCAGTGCTGCTGGCTGCCACGGACCGTTAAACATGCAATAAAACATGTTATTTGGGTACCTTACTACTGATGATCTTGTTGATGTCTATCCAACGCCTCCAACGTCTAGACGAATGATGTATTCCATCAGCCAAAACATATTTCCGATCAATGATGATTCCTACATTCCTTCATTGACCAGTGCTGCTGGCTGCCACGGACCGTTAAACATACAATAAAACATGTTATTTGGGTACCTTACTACTGATGATCTTGTTGATGTCTATCCAACGCCTCCAACATCTAGACGAATGATGTATTCCATCAGCCAAAACATATTTCCGATCAATGATGATTCCTACATTCCTTCATTGACCAGTGCTGCTGGCTGCCACGGACCGTTAAACATACAATAAAACATGTTATTTGGGTACCTTACTACTGATGATCTTGTTGATGTCTATCCAAGGCCTCCAACGTCTAGACGAATGATGTATTCCATCAGCCAAAACATATTTCATACCAGCAGAAGAGCGCAATTTCACTTAAACTCTCCCCACAGTCAAATAAAGTATGAACATCTACTTCCTTTCACAATCACTAAAGATTTCTTTATTCTTTTGTAACCGCCACAAACTGTCTTGGGATCGCTGACATACCTAAAGCATCCCTTTTTCGCAATGTCTTTAGCCACTTCCCTTTCTCAGAGGCTGACAAGCTTGTCCTCCCAATCACTCATTGCCTTCTCAATGGCCACAGTTTGCTGGAAAGCAGAGACTGCTATGATCAGTTCATGGATCTGGTAGAAGTTGGCTTCTGCTTCCAAGCGGCTCCAGCCACTGAAGTCGACGCGCATACAGCACATCCCATTTCTGACAAAATTCTGAACAATTCTGAACATTAAGCCGTTCCGATCAATGATGATTCCTACATTCCTTCATTGACCAGTGCTGCTGGCTGCCACGGGCCGTTAAACATGCAATACAACATGTTATTTGGGTACCTTCCTAGTGATGATCTTGTTGATGTCTATCCAACGCCTCCAACATCTAGACGAATGATGTATTCCATCAGCCAAAACATATTTCCGATCAATGATGATTCCTACATTCCTTCATTGACCAGTGCTGCTGGCTGCCACGGACAGTTAAACATACAATAAAACATGTTATTTGGGTACCTTACTACTGATGATCTTGTTGATGTCTATCCAACGCCTCCAACATCTAGACGAATGATGTATTCCATCAGCCAAAACATATTTCCGATCAATGATGATTCCTACATTCCTTCATTGACCAGTGCTGCTGGCTGCCACGGACCGTTAAACATACAATAAAACATGTTATTTGGGTACCTTACTACTGATGATCTTGTTGATGTCTATCCAACGCCTCCAACATCTAGACGAATGATGTATTCCATCAGCCAAAACATATTCCCGATCAATGATGATTCCTACATTCCTTCATTGACCAGTGCTGCTGACTGCCACGGACCGTTAAACATGCAATAAATCATGTTATTTAGGTACCTTCCTAGTGATGATCTTGTTGATGTCTATCCAACGCCTCCAACATCTAGACGAATGATGTATTCCATCAGCCAAAACATATTTCCGATCAATGATGATTCCTACATTCCTTCATTGACCAGTGCTGCTGGCTGCCACAGACCGTTAAACATACAATAAAACATGTTATTTGGGTACCTTACTACTGATGATCTTGTTGATGTCTATCCAACGCCTCCAACATCTAGACGAATGATGTATTCCATCAGCCAAAACATATTCCCGATCAATGATGATTCCTACAAACAAATTACCTATTGTGTTTGCTTACATTCTAATGCGTACTACAAATTGCATACATCTACCATGTCTACATATATAAGTTATGAGAATAACCCTCCTTCTATTTTCGCAGTAAAAGCCAATCAACATTTCCTTCCACTTTCCCTGCTATACTTATAACACAGGCTATTCAAAAACTGCCAGATCATATTCCAATTTAGCATTGTGTCTAGTTAAAAACCGTCAACAGACAAAAGCAAGCAATTATCATCACAGCTGGTATATCCATTACCCCTAGCCAAAGCACAGTGTATCAGGTTTAATACACCAACAATCACAGCCAGGCAATCCTGGTAAATATTGGCTTGGTATACTGCACTGTTCAAAACAGTCACCTGATTTATTTTTACGGCACAAACTACATGTACTTGGCACATGATGTGTGTTTACATAGGAAGGTTTTAATAGACTTTCAATACTGCATTTCAATTTCTTAAATTTCTAGCTTCTTCGACCCCTTGCTTGTTTCGCATTTGCAATATTCTTTACAAGTCTTTCAATGTAACAATAAAAAACCAGTACTAAATAGTGCCTTCAAATGCAGGGATCCAATCTTCCTTGCGTAATACACACATCCACAAAAACACGGGTTACTTTTATGCTAAGACCAAGCTTACTTTTTAATTGAAAAACCGGCAGCTTCCACTGCACATTAAGTACATCTTTTGGAAAAACTATACCAACTGAAATGGAATCAAGCCATTAGGCAAACAGCTTGAAACCCATTATATTATGGTTATTCATGTAGCCCAAAGTATGGATGGCATATTTTTGCATGTCAAAACCCAGCAAAAACCATCTTTAATTAGTTTTTTACATGTTTTAGCAATACTTCTTTTTTTGTGGTTCTTATAGAACTCTTTTCAAGAATACAAATCTTATCAGACAAAGCTGCATGTGCATTTTCTTATTATTGCAAGTTCGCACTGTCTCTAGGCAAAATCTGTCAACAGCCAAAAGCAGGCAAGTTGTGGTCACACATATCCATTACCCCTAGCCAAAACACAGTACATCTATATCGTGTTACATAGACATTCACAGCCACTCAATCCTACTCAATTTTGGCTTCGTATTCTGCACTGTTGAAAACAGACACCTGATTTATTTTGACTGCACAAACTACTTGGCACAGGATGTGTGTTTGCATAGGAGGGTTAAATAACAGACTTTCAATAATGCATTTAAACTTCTTACATTCCTACCTCCTTCCACGCTTTGCTTGTTTCAGATTTGCAATACATTTATTTTCAAGGTTTTAAATGTAAGAATTTGCACAATAACGCTGGTCGCATCACAGCGAGTCTTAGAAGAAACATCAAGGAGGAATACATCAGTGAAGTGTGCAAAGGGCCTTCGAACCATTTATTTAATAAAGTAATCTTTAAAGACAAAAACAATAAAGATATAATGTTATCATGTACTAATGTTAAAGCTATTTACCATAGCATAATTTTACATAATTCTAGCCCCCCTACCACGCAGAACCATTGGGAAAAATTGGTTCAGACAGACAACTTGGATTGGAGTAACATTTCAACCCATGGAAAATGTGACATTCTCGATACAGATGATAAAGATATCTGGTTTAAGTTGAAGCACATAATCCTTCGTGCCAAAAAAGATTGACACAACATGGTTCCTTAGAAGACGACACCTGTTCAATATGTAACAATGACAATACAGATTTAGAGCATCTCTTCATTAATTGTATTAGTCATATTGATTCCTCGCTATTTGTAGATAAACTTATTTGCAAATACACAACTGAAAGCACTTTCTGCTTATCAAATAAGATGAAAATTTGGAGGACAGGAATCGAGAAAACATTGTGTTCATTTCTCATTCAACACCTCCACAGAGTTATTTAGAATACAAGATGTAGGTGCATTACCCACGATAATAGTACAGATGATTGCAATGTCCTGCACGTTTTCAAAACAAATTTGAAGAATTTCATACGTCTCAAAATAATGAGATTTGACGGCAACACCTTTCATTTAATTTATACCACAAACACAGCCCTATCTGTTCTGGAACAAAATGCACTGAGATTTGTCTTTTGATATGTTTTCCACCACCAGTCATTAGTCTTGTATACTAACATGTGATGTGCCGGCTGTTTTGCAAAAGAAGATTTTGTGATAATATTTTGCAGTTTGTTTACCTTAAAATTGTCTAAAATATTAGTTTAAAACATAACTTGTTTTTCTTTACCGAGTTTTTATCACTGTCCAATTATTGTCCACGTCTCTTTTAACTGTATATCTGTCTATGGTGTTACTTTGTTGTTAAAGTTCTGTAACCTTGTAATCTTTGTGATTTTTGTGATGATATAGATATAAACGGGGCCGTATAGCTCCAATTTCATGGGGGGGGGGGGGAATGTAAGAATCTAAATCCCAAGTGATTTTTTCCCATCTTTCACTCGGGAGGTAACACACTAAGTATACAGTGTTTAAACGTCGATGAAGGGCAAAACCTAATTTGATTTATATCACCCCGACGCAAAAATCCATCTTATAATAATTTAAATCCAGTACTACATACTGCCTTGAAATGCAGCAATCAAACTTCCTTACACAAATCCACAAAAACATGGGTTACTTTTATGCTAAGACCAAACTTGTTTTATATTTAAAAAAACAAACAGCTTCCACTGCACATTAAATACATCTTTTGACAATAGTCTACCAACTGAAATGGAATCAAGCCATTAGGAAACAGCTTGAAACCAATTAAATTATGGTTATTCATGTAACCCAAAGTATGGATAGTTTATTTTTGTATGTCAAAACCCCACAAATACAATGCTTTAATGTGTTGCTTTTCTAAAACTCTTTTCAAAAATACAAATCTTATCAAACAAAATTGAAATCGAATTTTATTATTATTAAATGTAAACTTTTCACAACTGCAATAAATGGCATTTTATAATGAAATTGTTCAAACAGAATCAGGATAAAATGTCAAATGCCACTCAACAATTAAATATCAATTGGCTTCTGCTAAATTTAACAGCACATACATGTAGGACCAATGCAAATATGTAAACTATTCTTCTTTAACTGTACATTCTTTTTGTTATCTTTTACTATCTGTCGTACATAAAAGTCTTGTTTTAGTACAGCATAATAAACAGAAATAAAACATATGCACATAATATGCAAACTAAACAACACCAGAAAACCTTGTCTATCATTATCGTGTACAATTAATATCGCTTCTCTGCACATAGTCCGATTGCGTTGAAACATGCTATGTGACTATACATGTACCAGGATGTGTTATAGATTAAAAATGAGGTGACGTCATGATGACGTCATCCTGAGATTATTTCTGAATATTTATTTTTTGCACCTTTAAGCCATATCTCCCGAAGGCAACATGCAAAATGCAACATTCTTTTCTGCATTTGGTCTGTTATGTACAACCTATTCACACAAAACTTGAAAAATGAATGACGTCATAACGTCATCATGACGTCATCAAAATGCTATTTTTCACAACTCATATAAGGAAAGGTCCAATTGTCATGAAACTCGGTGGTAGGTAGTTAATCATACTAGTATGCACAGTTCAACATGACGTCGCGATGACTTCATCACAAATTCAAAAAAAAACTGTGGATTTTCAACTTGAGTTTTCTACTCTTTGCCAGTAATTCATTTCGCTCACTCTTCGTCCAAGCAAAGACCTTGTACACACTCACATACATCGTATTGCCGAGGTCAAATCCTGTCCACAGTGACAGTTTCAGCCGATTTTCGGCTAACTTTGACAGATTTTATGATCATGCATATTCAAGGCATATTATTCATTAAAAAAAACATAAGGCGGAAAAGCCCTATGTTCTGTTGCAAACAGACATAAATCTCTAGTTTCTATCTTCTTCTTCTTCTTCTTCTTTTTGTCGCCTAAATCCCATAGACTTTGTACACGTTTTTTCTCAGTGCCACTTTTGGTATTAATCTTCGTCTTACATCATTCAAATTAAGCATAGACATAGTCCTTATAGCAGAGATGTGCCCCGAAGAGTGACGTCATGGTGACGTCATTGACTAATTTATTATAGATTTTTGAATATTTAATTTTTCCCATAGACTTTGTACACAAAAATTAAGAAAAAATTGTCGATTTCCAAAGGGCATTTTCGACTCTTTGCCAGTAATTCATTTACACCACTCTTTGTCCACGCAAAGACCCTAATTCAAACAACATTGTGGAATGATGACGTCATGATGACGTCATCCTGTGTTTATTTATAGGCAATTAAATTGTGACACTTTTAATATTTAAAAATGCATAAGAAATCAACCGTACGCGTCCGCAGCAATCTGTTGCCGGCAAGTGGTAGAGTAGGTTGAGGTCTTCATTTCATTCAGTGTGCGTGCAATCACGTGACCCTTGCTTCCGGTCGAAAAAGGCCCAAACCGGAAGTGGCTTATTATTTGAAAGTGGTAATATAAATGAACTTGCTTTCAACGGTGTTAGTCTCTTGGCCGATAGTATTCTTCAAAACATCTACCGATGACGTCATGCAATCTTCGAGCGCCCTCTAGCGACAGGTTGAAAATTAGCAAAAATGTATTTTGAATAGATGTCTGTGACGAAGTTTTTCGGAATCGCCTAAATATTGGTGTATTTGATGACCTTGACCCACTTAAGACGTGTGCGAAGTTTTAGGCGAATGACGTCATCAGACCGGAAGTTATAATAAAAAGACTCTTTTTCATTTGAAAATTCCTGAAAAATCAACCATGGCAGTTTTTATATTTGTTTTTACTTTAATTGTCGATTGAAGGGTAGGTCTAAAACATTTCAAGGTTTCGAGGCGATAAGCGAACTCGAACATACCCTGCGTACGCTTAAAACTTCAGGTTGACAATACCTCTGCTTCAAAACATGCACAGGACAGGACGTCCACAATGTACATGTACATGTACATGCACGTACGTTGTACATAGGCACATACATCGTATGTCAGTCAGCCTGCAGCGCACGTGTTGCTGAGGTCAAATCCTGTCCACAGTGACCGTTTTAGCCGATTTTCGGCTAACTTTGACAGATTTTATGTTCATGCATGCGCATAGACAGGGACGTATTATAGAACTTTTGGCATTAATCTTTGTCAGATATCATTGAAAGTTGGCATAAGCATAGTCCCTATAGCCAAGATGTGTCCCGAAGAGTGACGTCATGGTGACCTCATCAAGTGATTTATTATGGATTTATGAATAATTATTTTTTCTCATAGACTTTGTACACAGCTTTCTCCACAAGTCTGTCCCTATACAACACTGATATATCTTACTGAGTAGTTCTGAACTTCGGCTGAGAATTACTATGAGAAGGAAAAAGAAATCGTATTTTTTTACGCCTGTCATTTGATTGAAAATATTCCCAAGAGTTAGAATAGCAAGTAATATTTTATAAAATTGTTTCAGTTTAAAGGAAAATCACGCATTTAAAGGTGCAATTTTTCTGCTGTGGGATTTTTAACCTATTGACTTTGTACACATTTTCAAGCCACCATTTTCATAACTTGGCGATCTGGAATCGTCATCAAAGTTACAGCCAAGGGAGACCCTCATACAAAAATTATGCCAAGACTATGACATCATGATGACGTCATCATCAAGTGACTTATTATGGATTCATGAATAATTAATTTTTCTCACAGACTTTGTACACAGCTTTCTCCACAAGTCTGTCCCTATACAACACTGATATATCTTACTGAGTAGTTCTGAACTTCGGCTGAGAATTACTATGAGAAGGAAAAAGAAATCGTGTTTTTTTACGCCTGTCATTTGATTGAAAATATTCCCAAGAGTCAGAATATCAAGTAATATTTTATAAAAATGTTTCAGTTTAAAGGCAAATCACGTATTTAAAGGTGCAGTTTTTCTGCTGTGGGATTTTTAACCTATTGACTTTGTACACGTTTTCAAGCCACCATTTTTATAACTTGACGATCTGGAATCGTCATCAAAGTTACAGCCAAGGAAGACCCTCATACAAAAATAAAGCCAAGACTATGACGTCACGATGACGTCATCACCTAATTTTTTTATTGAATTTTGAAAATTTACGTACATATTGTGAAGTCTTATATCTACAGAAATGTAAGTCCGATTGGGTTGAAACTTGGTATGTGGCTATACCAGGATGTGTTATAGATTAAAAATGAGGTGACGTCATGATGACGTCATTTTGAGATTTTATATAAATATTTGATTTTTTTTTTACCTTTTAGCCATATCTCCCGAATGCAACATGCAAAATGCAAAATTCTTTTTTGCATTTGGTCTGTTATGTAATAGCTATTCGCAAAAAACGTGGAAAATGTGTGACGTCATCATGACGTCATCAAAATGCGATTTTTCAAAACTCATGTAAGGAAAGGTCCAATTGTCATGAAACCTGGTGGGTAGGTAGTTAATCATACTAGTATGCAAAGTTCGAAGTGACGTCACGATGACGTCATCAAAAAAATTTAAAGATATTTGTCGATTTTCAAAGTGCGTTTTCGACTCTGCCCCAGTAATTTATTTAGATCACTCTTTGTCCAAGCAAAGACCTTGTACACACGCACATACATCGTATTGCCGAGGTCAAATCCTGTCCACAGTGACCGTTTTAGCCGATTTTCGGCTAACTTTGACAGATTTTATGTTCATGCAAATTCAGGGCATATTATTGATTAAAAAAAAATCATAATGCGGAAAAGCCCTATGTTCTGTTGCAAACAGACATAGACCTCTAGTTTTTTTTTTTTTCTCCTTTTTCAGACTTTTTCCCCATAGGTTTAACACACGTTTCTTCTACCAGTCCACTTTGCCACTTTTTTAAATCCGATTGATTTCAGACTTGGTACCTACTTAGACCACCACCCAGAGATGGTCCTAGAAGAAATTTGTGATCATGACGTCATCAGGTGTCAGGTTACATCAAATTAAAGATGCATTTTTCCCCATATGTTTTGTACACGGTTTAAAACACTCCAGTTTGGCATCTTCGTAAATCCGATCGACTTTAAACTTAATTCATACTTAGACCACCACCCACAGATGGTTCTAGACGAAATTCGTGATCGTGACGTCATCAAGTGTCTGGTTACGTCACATTAAAGATGCATTTCCCCCCATATGTTTTGTACACGTTTTAAAACACTCCAGTTTGGCATCTTCGTAAATCCGATCGACTTTAAACTTAATTCATACTTAAACCACCACCCACAGATGGTTCTAGACGAAATTCGTGATTGTGACGTCATCAAGTGTCTGGTTACGTCACATTAAAGATGCATTTTCCCCCATATGTTTTGTACACGGTTTAAAACACTCCAGTTTGGCATCTTCGTAAATCTGATCGACTTTAAACTTAATTCATACTTAGACCACCATCCACAGATGGTTCTAGACGAAATTCGTGATCGTGACGTCATCAAGTGTCTGGTTACGTCACATTAAAGATGCATTTTCCTCCATATGTTTTGTACACGTTTTAAAACACTCCAGTTTGGCACCTTCATAAATGCGATCGACCTCAGACTTAATACATACTTAGACCACCACCCACAGATGGTCCTAGAAGAAATTCGTGATCGTGACGTCATCATTTTTCCCCATAGGGTTTGTACACGTTTTAAAACACTCTACTTTGGCACTTTTGTAAATTATGCGATCGACGTTATACCTGGTATACACTTAGACTACCACCCACAGATGGTCCTAGAAGAAATTCGTGATCGTACCAATGCCAAGATGGGTTATAGATGAACATTCATGTGATGTCATCATCAAATGTCATGTGACGTCCCGTAAAGGGGCATTTTGTTCTTCATTGGCCTATATTTACAGACCTTTATGTTCGATTTGGTTATAACTTGACATGTACGTATAATGTGCTGTTATAGATGACATTTTTAGTGACGTCACTGATTGTTCATAACATGCACAGAGTATTTCGAATATCCGAAACAGCTTGTGTTTGTCCACAAACACATCTCTAGTTTTTTTTCTTTTTTTTTCTTTTTTTTTTTCAGACTTTTTCTCCATAGGTTTAACACACGTTTCTTCAGCCAGTCCACTTTGCCACTTTTTTAAATCCGATCGATTTCAGACTTGGTACATACTTAGACCACCACCCACAGATGGTCCTAGAGGAAATTTGTGACCGTGACGTCATCAGGTGTCGGGTCACATCACATTATAGATGCATTTTTCCCCATATGTTTTGTACACGTTTTAAAAGACTCCACTTTGGCCTCTTCGTCAATCCGATCGACCTCAGACTTGTTTTCTATTTTTTGTTGTTGTGCTTTTCTGTTTTATTTTTATATTCCACGGGTGCTTAGGCATCAATACAAACTGGTTTCATTTTCTCCTCTAGGCTCTACCGTTGCGTTGCAGTGGTATCAGTAAAAAAAAAAGGAGGGGGTGACAGCCACGCCCACCCTCTGTACTTTTTGGGCCATTCTTAAGTTAATTAATTAGTCTGATCTAAAATCATTCTTAGGTTATATTTCCATAATCTACAAGTTCCACGCTATCAAATGATACTGGTTTTGTTCTTGTTCTAAAAATTTTGATTAATGTAAAATTGGCCTTATTTGGCATGGCGCCAATGGGCCTTGGAGTCAGAACTTGGAGTCAAAAATTCCAAAGAAATCCAACAAGATCAGCAAACAAAAGGAAAAAGTTTCGGATATTTCTATTTTTTCATTAATTAATTAATATTGTTCGGATGCAGACAGAAGGCGCCACCCAAACCATCCCTAAATTTGGCCTTGCACCAAACCACCAGCATTCAATGTCAATGATTTATTGCTCAAAGCATCAAAGTCAATTTATTTGGAAGTGAGTTTGTATTAAAACCAGGGGTCGATACATAGCTTTGGCTTTGTGTGCAATTTTGCCTGGTCATTTAAAAATTTTCTGTTCTGTTTTTACCAGCCATTTTTTATAGGAAACCCTCAGTTGTGCTATGTATGTATGTATCTTGTATTTTCTAAATCGACCCCTGATTAAAACTAATTGCATTTAACCAGACAATTTGTTTGCGTATCAGGTCACAATATTGACAACCAAAAGTAAGACATTAGAGATCTGAAGATGCATGCTGTTACTTTTCCCTTTAGCTTCAGTAGAAAACAACATTGAAAAGAATTGTCCAAATATTTTTCACAGGCAGATAATAAATGTATTTTTGGACAGTTAATGTAAGTTACATGACTTTCCACTTGTGCATTCTTCTGCAAGTATAAAACAAGGCAATTGTGGGCTTCTTGTAGTCCTGTCAAAATATCCAATTCTTCTTTTTTTTTTATCCAATTGGATATTATCCAATATCCAATTCTTATTAAAATCAAATTGCGGGTAAAAGCTTTGAGGTTTTAAAAAGTAGGTTTGCATTCAAGTAAGCGGACACATGTATCTCTCATTAATTGGGGACAGTAACTATAAATGTTGAACTTAATTTGAAACTTGATTTGAAACTAACAGTGAATAATATCTGGCCTATTATTTGCAGTGTAAACTTTTAAAGTTATAAAAGGGAAGAGAAAACTAAAACAGCATATGCAGCTTTCATCTTGCTTCAGATCTCTAAGGCCCAAAAAAAGAATAGTTCTGCTTCCTATTACATGCCTTTCAAAAATAGGGTCGGTCGGTCGAAATTTTTATTTTTTTTTTACCAATTTTCTTATGCAGATTGAATGGGGTATTCAATTATATGCGAAGTTTTAGCCTGAACTATTTCCATTGCACTACGAAAGCTATGCACAAAATGGCCACAAAAAGTGAATAAAACCTACCTTAATTATTGTCAATATATTTAAGTCCGATAATTTGTAAAAAATAGTGGAAAATTCAGGTCGTTCGCACCATATGCACAACGCTAGTTAAGACGGGGAGCTGGCCAAAACTCTGCAGTGTGTGATGCACTGTGTGTGTGGCCCGCGGCCAACAGACCTCGTTTTTACGGTCGAAAATTTCGGGAAACACGCTGCATTGTATCACTCCAAATACGAGTAGTGCGATGAACTCTTGAACACGGAAAACTCCCGGAAAATACATACACAGACAAGCTAGATCAATTCTGTGGATTAACTTGCAAAAATATTCTTTCTCCATCTGTGTTTTCTTGCCATTTTTACGATGTCGAATCCGACCAGTTGACAGTGCACGTGCCTGCGGTATGCTAGCGCTATCGATCGCATAGCCGTGCACAGACAGACTAGTTACCGCATGTTCATCATGTCTTCTAAATTGGTGCTGCGGGAACCAGTCGTCGCCGCATTGAGCTTACGCACGTGATTATAGTCACCGTGACATCGAATTGCGAAGTAGTTATATCGCGAAGCGAATTTGTAAAAATAACGGAGGTTTCTTTTGAAAAAATAGCGAATGTAAATAAGAAAACAAATAAATACAAGCATAAATTTTTGACGCAAAAGGGTTGTTGAGAGGTATTTTGTGAAGACAGAAAAGACAAAAGGTTTTCATTTTTATTTATTCAATCTTTTTTTTTTTTTTTTTTTTTTTTTTAATTGCCGATAAATTTTGTTAGGGTTGCAGCCTAAAAATAGGGTAACCGGAAGCAGAACTATTATTTTTTTTGGCCTAATGTCCCACATTTGGTCACTTGCCAGTATAGTGTCCTAACACAGTGGAACTATTTAAGTGAACCTGTAGCCCTGTTATCAAGGTCCATTTTCCAAAGAGTGTTTGTTCTTCCTCCATGGTTTGTTCAAAAGATCAATTCTTCAATATTGTGCACATGTGTAAATGTATGGCCAAAATAAAGGTAGTCCTAGCTTAAAAGTAAGTGAGACTGTACTTTGATTGTTTAGAATAGGGCCTGAAAGCTAACCCCAAGTGGTTTGCGCTTTAATTCAGACCCCTTGAATTCGAAAATGAATGTGCAACAATTCTGAAATTTTATTTATGGAAACTGAAAAATTTCCTGACTTGAAAGAGAAATATCATGCCAATAACCATGGAGGAATAAGATTCCTCCATGCAATAACTGACCTCTCACTACCAAATACCAGTATCTAATTACAACCTTTGCTTTGATTTAACAAAACACAAACCCTATGTCAATTCATGTGTGGATCAATTACCTGTTGTTATTGGGTTCAGCTTAATCCAAATCTGTCAATGTCCCCAGACCCAGACTTTGAAGGGCTGAACCATTATGGGGTTTATAAACAACCCAATTATGCAATCAACCTCTTGGGCTTGGGAAGGTCAACAAGCTTTTCAAACCTGTGAGGGCGCAAAGTCTCAATTATGGTTACAATCAAGAGTGTGAATTACTGGTTACAATCCTTACCAATAAACATTAGGGGGATTTCCTTATCTTTGATGTTGATCTGTTTGAAGAAACCCACTGCAATAGGTGATTTATTTTGGCAAGTTGTCAATGTAACCGGTGAAATATTTGAAACATATTTCAATCATATCTTTTTTGGCACCTTTGCTTTTCCTATCTCTTTTGAAAGTTGTATTAATATTTTATATCCCAATGGTCGGTACATGGGTTTGCTTTTTCACAAGTTTTTAAATTGTCTTCATGTTTTCAAAGTATTGAAATTGTTATTATCTTCATTGTTTTATGTTCATGTTATATTTTTGTTCATTTAAAAACCACTGGAGAGAAAATCTGTCCTTTAGCCCTGGGTGGGTCAACCACACACTCCACATTTCTGGAAAAGTATTTACCTCCAGGCAGGAGGCCTGACTACATGTACCGCATTATTATTCATTAGATAGACTCTAGCTTTTCAACACTAGTTGCTTTGTTTTATCACCCCCTTTTTAGCTTTGTTTATTCATGATCCCTGTGTGGTTTGCCCAGGAATGTGAGGGACTGGCCAACATCCTGTGGTTTAGTTTTCTTCAGTTCAGTTTTGTATTAGCTGTCGTATGGCACGAACTACATGTTATCAAATAAAAGGAGTTCCAAGATGGCAGCTCGCTATGAACGAATCTTACTCTATCAGTGTCTATGGTTTACGGTGAGTCCGTTCCAGTTATTTCCCTAAGATATTACATGGTGGCAGCGCTGGGTTTCTAATATACCCGCGGACATTTAGGGCATAGTATTCTAACGTCACTTGACTTTTTGGACACGTAACAAGGGCATTTTTACGTCGGAAATTCACCGCACGAGTGACGGTTCAGAACAATGGCACAAACTCCACAACAGGGGGCGCACTCTCGCGCACCGCTGATCGGTCGCCTCGACAAATATGATGAGGTGGAAGATATCCGTAACTATGTTGAGCGGCTGAACTTGTATTTTCAAGCAAATGACATTGCTCAGGAGAAAAAGACAGCTGTTCTGTTAAGTGCAGTCGGTCCAACTGTGTATAAAACTGCTAAAAGTCTTGCAGAGCCAACCCCAGTAACTGAGAAAACATACACAGAACTGTGTGAGTTGTTGATCGCCCACTATGGACCCAAACGCCTGGTTGTGTCAGAGCGTTTTCGCTTCTACAAAAGGGATCAACAGCCATCAGAGACCATTGCACAGTATGCCATGACACTTCAAAACTTGGCCAGTACATGTAAATTTGGCCAGTTTCTCGACGACGCATTGCGAGACAGGCTTGTGTGTGGTCTGACCAGCAACAATATCCAGAAACATCTTCTCACCAAAGATGGTCTCACCTTCAAAGCAGCCGTGGACTTGGCCAAAATCCTTGAAACAGCTGTCAAGGACTTGCGTGAATTTAAGAACAGCCCTAATGCAGACACAGTATCAGTTCACGCACTACACCGAAACGCCAAGCAACCGTACAAGCAACCGTACAAGCCATCGTTCAAACAGCCACCCCCACAGACACGTGCCAAACCTCAACAAGGCGGGAAGAGATGCAGTAGATGTGGCAGAGATCCAAGCCACCAATCCTGTCCAGCAAGTGGACAAAAGTGTAACTACTGCCAGAAACTTGGTCACTTCTCGGTAGTGTGTCGCGCTAAACCGAAGAAGTTGCATACAGTACAGCACGATCCAACTGACAGCGATGATGGGGACACTGAAACTAATGATTTCTTCGTTGGAACAGTGCATCACACCAGCCATGACATACTAAATGGTGATGTGTGGAGACAACCTATCAAAGTGCAGGGACAGATGGTGCAGTTCCTGCTAGATACAGGTTCGGAAGTCAACATCCTACCCGCTAACGTGTACAAATCACTGAAACTCAGTGATAAGACATTGCAGCCAACGACACTTCGCTTGCATGGCTACTTTGGTGGCAAGGCCAAACCTCTTGGACAAAAGAAACTGTCATGTGAAATGAAGAATCGTCAGTACTCGTTGGTGTTCCAGATTCTTGCCAGTGGTCAGCCTGTCATTGGCAAGACAGCATGTGAAGCACTTGGTCTGATACAGCGGGTGTACACCATGGTGAACCGAGACAACGTGTTTGAAGGCACGGGTTGTCTTGAAGGCCCACCGGTTAACATAAAGATAACCGACTCCGCTACTCCATACTGTGTGACCGCTCCTCGCAGAATCCCCTTGCCCCTACTTCCCCAGTTGAAGCAAGAACTGGAAAAGATGGAAACCCAAGGTATCGTGAAGCGCATCACTGAGCCGACAGAGTGGTGTGCTCCAATCGTGATTGTACCCAAGAAGAACAACCAGATTCGACTCTGTGTAGATCTGCGACAACTGAATAAAGCTGTGCAGAGGGAGCGTTTCACTATCCCCAGCCTGGAAGAGGTTTTGGGAAAGATTGTTGGTGCACAAGTGTTCTCCTTACTCGATGCAAAGCACGGGTTTTGGCAGATACCCCTTGCTAGTGACAGTCAGAAATTGACAACCTTCATAACTCCATTTGGGCGTTTCTGTTTTACGCGACTCCCTTTCGGCATCACATCAGCGCCTGAGTTGTATCAGCGTATTATGTGTGACCTACTCGTGAATCTGGATGGTGTAGTTGTCTACATAGATGATATTCTCATCACCGGCCGAACACAGGCAGAGCACGATCAACGTGTGCATCGTGTAGTCCAAATCCTACAGAAAGCTGGCTTGCGGCTAAACAAAGAGAAATCAAAGTTTTCTCAGTTCATACAGACCAGACAGCTGATGACAGTGATGATCTCGCAGCAGAAATTGCAGCACACGTGAGCATGGTAACAAGCCAGTGGCCAGCCTCGGATGCCAAACTTGCAGAAATCACAGATGAGACAGTGCAAGACAACGTATTGTCCCTAGTATCGTCGTACATGAAAGACGGCTGGCCAAAGTACATCAAGGACGTAGATCCTGATGTCAAGCGATACTGGGAGGAACAAGATAAGATAAGCCAGATCAACGGCATACTGACATATGGGGACCGCATCATCATCCCACAGAAGATGCAGCAGGAAATGCTGGAGAAACTCCATGAGGGTCACCATGGGGTCACCAAGAGCCGACTCCGTGCAAATCAAGCCATATGGTGGCCTGGAATCGGTACTGACATCGCGCAGCACATTCAACAATGCGAGTTTTGCAGAGAAAAGCAACCAGCACAGAAGGCGGAACCCCTGATGTCAACACCTTTACCCCAACGAGCATGGCAACGAATCGCGTGCGATCTTGCAGAGCTGAAAGGGAAGGTGTACTTAGTGATCGTTGACTACTACTCAAGGTGGATCGAGATTCATCACCTTGTGAAGACAACAGCCTTAGCAGTCATCAACTTCATGAAAACTACCTTTGCACGATATGGGATCCCTGAAGTTGTTGTATCAGATAACGGCCCACAATTCCTGGGAGAGTTTCAACAGTTTGCTAGAGAGTTTGGCTTCAACCACATTACCACCAGTCCACACTATCCCCAAGCAAATGGGCAGGCCGAAAAAGCTGTCCATGTGGCCAAGAGTATCCTGCGTCAACCAGATCCCATACGAGCTCTCATGACATACCGCGCGACCCCACTTCCAAGTCTTGGTGTCAGTCCTGCAAGTCTGATGATGGGCCGAGAGTTACGCACTACCCTACCAATGTTGCCCAAGAATCTCCTTCAGAAACCAATCAACCAGACAAAGTTGAAACAAGCAGACGCTGCATCCAAGTCCAAGGGAGAAGTCTACTTCAACCAGAAACATGGCGCCAAGGCATTGGATCAACTGGAAACAGGAGCCCGGGTGAAGATTAGAACAAAGGGCAAACTTGGTCCAATCGGAGAGGTCCTCTGTAAAGCAGACACACCCCGTTCTTACATCGTGAGAGTGAATGGCGCAGAATATCGTCGGAACAGGCGGCATATTGTCCGGATGCCACAACCACCACCTGAGCCAGACTTCGAGATCCAACTGGAGGATCCAGTCCAACAAAACCCAGATGCTCAGCAACAGGGAGTGAGACAGTCTCAGCGAATGAGGAAACCACCAGCATGGCAGCAGGATTACGTCATGTACTAGAACACTGAACTGTCCTCACTCCATCACTCAATCACTCCATCACTCAATCACTCAATCACTCAATCACTCATTACTCGGTTAAAATCAATCAATCAATCTTGCATTATCTCGCACTCATCTCTGAATTACAAATTCATTCTGATTTAATTCAAGAACTCTAGAAATCTGCTTGAACCAAGAACATTGGACTCTAGGAGCTGATTTGGAACACTCAACATTTTGCAGACACTTTCTAACATTGAACACCCAGACTCAATCATGTGCATTGTAAATGTGTTTTCTTAACCAGTTTATTTTGTTCTAGAAAAGGGGGAGATGTCGTATGGCACGAACTACATGTTATCAAATAAAAGGAGTTCCAAGATGGCAGCTCGCTATGAACGAATCTTACTCTATCAGTGTCTATGGTTTACGGTGAGTCCGTTCCAGTTATTTCCCTAAGATATTACATTAGCCACCAACAAGAGCACACGCATGTTGTAAAGTCTTGTAATTTAAAGAAAGTTTTACAGCGCTGGCTGCGCTTTGCTGTCATGCGGCCATTGAGAAATAAAAGCAGTATTTCCATCTAAACTTGAAGATCCTGTGTTCCCCCTGTCACATCAAGATAATGCGTTTATTCACTGCTAGCTGTCCCTGTAGGCCAGCTGGCCTGTAGGCCCAATATCATGGCACTGTTAGCAGAAAACAGGTGAAATTGAGCCCTGGATGATTGGATCAACAGGTCAAAGGTCAGGTCAAGAAACTGTACAGTCCCATGATTGGGTATGTCCTTGGTTGAGGACACTGTTGACCACAGAAGAGCTTGGAGATTAAAAGCCTTCACAATTACTTCGCAGTACCATGGAACAACTCCTCGGAGATAACACCCTAAGGCCTGCAATCCTGAAGCAGTTGTTCATGCAACGCCTGCCCACGAATATCCAACTTATTTTGGCCTTGATCACACAAGTCGTTGAAGTTTCCCCATCACCGGCTCAGGCCTGCGCCGCGGTTCCAGCACCAGCACTTGTTGCCGCAGTCAAGCCATCCGCTGCATCGGAAATAGAATTGCTTCAAGCTCTGGTCGAAAGGCTCACGGCTCAAATGGAGTTGTTGGTGCGCCAAAACCAGTATCAACACGGTCGGTCGAGGAGCCGCAGTCGCAACCAGAGCCAGCACAGACGCGATCGCAGTTCTTTCGCATCGGGGGACAACCCTACTGATTCCTGCTGGTACCATTGGAAACCTGGACAAAGCTCCTGTACTGCAAGGAGCCATGCAACTACATACGCATTACCACAGTTCCAACACGGCCCAGGGAAACCAGCTGGCCAGCGGATAGGGGCGACTTCATCCACTGGCACACCCAATCAATGTTGCCTTTTCCATGTGTATGACAAAATCACAGGCTCCAAGTTCCTCGTGGACACCCGTGCAGAAGTCAGCATCCTCCCTCCAACGCCACGAGACAAGCAGCGCTGCAGAAGTGATTTTGTGCTCGAGGCAGTCAAGACACAGATTCACACATGTATACGATAAGCGTTCAATGACAATTGATTTAGGTCATAGGCGTACACGCAGGTGGATTTTCGAGCAGATTTTTTACGCTATTTCGGGTTATTGGTTGACATGAAAGACAGGAAACTCATAGATTCCACGACTAGTCTTAGCATCCAAGGCATTGCAACAAGCACCAATGTTCTCAGCCTGGTTTTGCTGGCCTATCCCGAACACTCGATACACGGCCATTTTGGGTCAGTTCCGTGCCATTACCCGACCTTGCTTCAATGATGCAATTCCCAAACATGATGTCACCCATCACATCATAACGAAAGGCCCTCCTGTATCCGCCAGGCCACGGTGCCTTGCTCCAGACAAATTAAAAAATCGCTAAGGCTGAACTCGACCACATCCCAGCTAGCACAAGAGGGTTGGCCCAGGGCTGGCCCAGTCCCGACAAGACCCGGCAGGTAGGGCTGGTCCAGGCCTTGCCACCCTTGGTCTAGGCCTGTTATTGCTCACCCGGGCCAGACATGGGCCAAAGCTGGCTAGCCAGTGGCAGCCAGAACTGGCCCAGACCTGGCAAACGGTTGGCCAAAGGCTGGTTCACACTCGGCCGGGCCAGAACTGGGCCAGGACTGGTTATAGCCTATGGCAGCCAGAACTGGCCCAGACCTGGCAGCATATTGGTCCAAGGCTGGTTCATAGCGAGGAGGAGCACGAGTCCCCTCACCCAATTGGAGTGCAGATTTGGTGTACATATGGTGTAGTTTTGGTGTAGTGTTTATCAAAAGCTGGTGTACACCAAATTGACAACTCCTTTGTAAATGGTGCTGATTTGGTGTACCCTGTAAAAAGTTAAACCTGAAAAAAGTGCACGGGGTGTAGTTTTGGTGCGTTCCAATTTTTTTAATTAGCACCAAAAGCGCACCACACATGAGTGTGGTGCTGTTTGGTGTGGCATTAATGGTGCAGATTTGGTGCGTGGGCAAAATTTCAGCAGTACTAAATCCTTACACCAAAACTGCACCAATTTTGGTGATGGGGTGCACTTGTGGTGCGTTCCAATTATTTAAATTAGCACCAAAAGCGCACCACACAGGGGTGGTGCGCTTGAGGTGCGTTCCAATTTTAAATTAGCACCAAAAGCGCACCAGTGCAGTGGTGCTGTTTTGGTTCTGCACATTATGTATGCAAATTTGGTGCCTCTGTGAGGAAATAATCCTTGCGAAATAATCCAGAGATGTGTGCACATGTTTATTGCGTTAGCTCTTTAGGATCTGTATAAAATACATTTTACTTTCTTTGCCATACATTAAATGTGTAATGAACAACATGAAGACATTCTACTATTGTAGAGTCAAAACATGGGTGGTTGAGTTTTTAACATGCTTTCACATCATAGTCCATCCTTGCACACACCCTAAACCACTGGTAAATCCTTGAAATGATGTTTCCAATAGTCCAGTGGATATGTGAAAAAAATTGTGCACTTTTGCATAAAAGCGTGAAACTTGGCACAGATGTTCATATTCATGCGAAAATATGTTTTAGATGTAAAGCCATCGCAAATTCACCCTTTTAGGGGCGTGGCATCAATTTAAAAAAGGGGGGTGGGACTCATCATGCCCGCAGTTAAAATGGTTGTTCCCACTTGTCACAAAAGCAGGAAACTTCACAAAGACATAATTATATAGCGTATAAGTGTTTTCCAGATTCGGAGCCACCACAAAAGTACCTTTTTGGGGGCGTGGCAGTAAATATTACGCCCGCCTTGGGAAAAATTTCATGAGCGAATGTAACGTCCCACAGACATTTATACTCATGAGGGGGAAAAATTCAGATGTGGAGTCATCTCGAACACACCCTTTTAGGGGCGTGGCAACCATATTAGAAAAAACGGGGGCGGGGTTTTCATTATGCCCACCATGGAACCACTGTTCCGACATTCGTAGAGAAATGGAATTTTTCCACAGCCATTGACATTCATGAGAAAAAAAATTCCAGATGTGGAGCCATCGCGAACACACCCTTTTAGGGACGTGGCAGCCATATTGAAAAAAAGGGGGCGGGGTTCTCATTATGCCCACCATGGGAAAAATGTGCCCACATGATGCTTTACACTGTCATTCACTAACAGTCCAGCAAGGTATTTCAAAATGATTTGGTAGTTTTATTTTTTGATGTTTGCAAATGTTGTATTTTCCCTTTAAAGGGGCATCACTGACTACCCCCACCCCCATTTTACTATGGCTGCCACGCCCCTAAAAGGGTGTGTTTGCGATGTCTCCACGTCTGAATTTTTTCTCGCGAATAGTAACGTCTGTGGGAATTAGCTTCATTCGTGGGCACATTTTTCCCATTGTGGGCATAATGAGAACCCCACCCCCTTTTTTTCAATATGGCTGCCACGCCCCTAAAAGGGTGTGTTCGCGATGGCTCTACATCTGGAATTTTTTTTCTCATGAATGTCAATGGCTGTGGAAAAGTTCCATTTCTCTACGAATGTGGGAACAGTGGTTCCATGGTGGGCATAACAAAAAACCCGCCCCCTTTTTTTCTAATATGGTTCCCACGCCCCTACCGTAGAAGAAGGGTGCGTTTGAGATGGCTCCACATCGCAATTTCTACCACAAAAATGCAAACTTTCTAGCCAACAGCCACAACTGCCGACTGCCCTGACACTGCCACCACCACTCTGCTCTAACTGCCAACTGACTGAATTCAAATTTCCCGCACTCTGCAGGGGAGTTGTGTGAATGGAATGTAAGGTCATAGGTCAACTGCCAAATATCCAAAGAAATAACCAAACGTGGTGTACATTTGGTGCCATGCTTGACAACCAACTTTATCTGGTGAATGTTTGGTGCAGTGTTGAAAGAACTAACAAAAAGTGGTGTATATTTGGTGCTGTGCTTTGATAACCAACTTGACGTGGTGTACTTTTGGTGTATGTACATTATGGCTAAAATTTTGGGGTGTATGTTTGGTGTAGTCTCATCATTTGCATAGAGCTGGTGCACATTTGGTGTACACCACATGTGCACCAAAACTACACCAACTAAAGAGGTGTACACCCCAATTGGGTGAGGGGGATCGCGTCTTCGTACGCTTTTCGAGCAATCAGTATGGCGTTGTAGTGAATCGTTCCATCACTACACTACCTAGGCCACCAAATCAACCAGGACGGTATTTGGCCACTGGACACAAAGGTCAACGCGATCAAATAATTTCCAGTCCCCAATTGAACCAAGAAATTGCGTGAATTTCTTGGTCTGGTCAACTTCTATTGCCGCTTCATACTCCATTGTGCTGCCTTGGCACGACCTCTGACCAACCTTCTCGCTGGAAAACCCAAGAAGACAATCGAACTGACTGACACGGCAATCGATGCCTTTGAAGCAGTCAAGTTGGCTTTGATCAATGCAACTCGTTTGTCCCATCCTCGATCCGATGCTGAATTAAGCTTGATGGTTGGTGTCTCTGATTTTGCCGTGGGTACATGGAGTCCTACAACAGATGGAACATGGCGTCTGGCGCCCCATTGCATTCTTTTCACAAAGGCTGCAACCTGCGGAGACCAAGTACAATACGTTCGGTCGGTCGGCCGGCCGGGAACTGTTGGCGGCTTACCTTGCCTTCCGCCATGTAGTCGAGGGCCGCGCATCTCCATCTTAACTAATCATAAACCGCTGACGCATGTACTCTCTGCAAGCTCAGATAGATAATTCTCCCCCCCCCCCCTGCGAGATCCGACAACTTGACTACGTGTCTCAGTACACAACTGACATCAGACATGTTAAGGTAAACACAATGATGTCGCTGACACATTGTCACGCATTAGCCTGAACACATTCTTTGCCATGTCATCATCTTCAATTGATTTCCAGGTCATGGCCGAGCATCAGCACAATGGTGAGGACTTACTCCATCACAAGCAACAGTCGGTTCTTCCAAGGACATTCCACTGGTCGCAAGTGAGAACACCCTGACTTGCGACATGGCTACCCGAACCCCTCGACCCTTTGTCCCCAAGGCGATGCACCGAGCAGTATTCGACTCCTTGCATTCACAGTCGCATCCTGGAATCAGAGCCACTCTCAAGCCTGATGCCCACCTCGACCACGTGCATATTGACATTGTCAGCCCACTTCCACCGTCCAACAGTCAGTCAAACCTTCTCACGTGCATTGATCGGTTCACAAGGTGGCCGGAAGCCATTCCAATCCAAGACATAACTGCAGAAACTGTAGCCAGGGCGTTTGTGAGCAATTGGGTGACAAGATATGGCACACCATCGACAATCACCACCGACCGCGGCCGACAATTCAAATCAGCCCTGTTCAACGCCTTGACAACATAACTAGGCAGTAGGCGCATCCGTACTACATCTTACCATCCTATTGCAAACCGCCTTGTAGAGCGTTTCCACAGACAGTTGAAAGCTTCACTCAAAGCACAGAACTAGCCCAACAGGTGGACGGAAACACTTCCTCTTGTTCTACTGGGCATACCTATAGTCGTCAAACGGGACATTGGGTGTTCGACAGCAGAACTCGTCTTTGGAACTACCTTGCGCCTCCCTGGACAGTTTGTCACACCCATCGATGATCCCGGTTTAGACCCTGGAGATTATGTACATTGCCTCAAGCGCATTATGCGTCAGATAGCGCCAGCACCTACACGACCGCACACCCGCACCACACAGCTTCACAAGGACTTGTTGTCTTGCATACACGTTTTCGTCCGATGTGATTATGTGCGCAAACCACTTAAACCTCTGTACAAGGGCCCATATCGTGTACTTGAGCGAGCAGACAAATACTATACACTGGACATCAACGGCAAGAGCGACGCTGTGAGTTTGAATAGATTGAAAGTTGCGTATCTTGAGGTGGATCCCTCAACCGCGTTGCCGCAACCATCATCGCCAAAACTGCCAGTGCCAACTCCTCAAGACTCGACGGTTACACCGTCCCTGCCTGTTCCAGTTGATCAGGACAGTACAACTCGCGAGCGGACAACGCGCACCGGCACATACATATAATGTATTTTGTTCACTTCCTTCCATACATAGTATGTGTTCTACCATAGACTTTTCGTTGTTTACCAGCACGTGTGAAGGACACAACGTGAGTGTTGTCAAGTGTAATAGGCTGTATCATTCTGTCATCACAAAACTGACCTGCCTTATTCATCTTATTTTATGAATAGTCCGTGGGACGAGGCCTTTTTTTCGCTCGTTACGCGATCTGGTTTTCCGAATTTTTTCTAATATTTCTTATTCCATTGATCAAAAATAGAAAGCGCTAACAAACCACGTTCCCGCATTCCTGGGTGGTTTGGGACTTCACAAATGAATTTTAATTAACATCAAATTCGAGGTTGCAGCCAAAAAAATCGTTAGACAAATATAACGCCCGAGAGAGGATAAAAATCAACCAATAACGTGCAAGGTTTGTGTTGCATCGCCAAAGAACCAATCAAATTGCACGTAATATATACGTCGACAAGAGGCAAGTCCAACATGGCGTCGTCGGAAGCAAGTACCGAGTCCGAGACCGCAGTGGAGACAGAAGGTGAAAATGCTCCAAAATCATCAGTTCAGTGTCTCATGCACTTTCCGACTGGAAAGGGTGAAGTGCAGTTATTTACGGAGCACAGCTAGTCACGTTTCCTTGAGTTTACCGACGTCTGGAAGGCCTTCACAAAAGGACCGCAAGCCGAGATGGCAAGCAGTTCATCGCCAAAACATCCGCCACGTCAGCCGGCGTAAGTGTTGCTACTCAGCCCGTCAGTATGCGGTTGCAATCTCACGATCCCAGAGAATGCTGGTCATCATCGGTGAGATACAAATCATACACTTCCCTTCACTTCGAGATCGTGTAATATCATACTAACCTACCATCATGTCCATGACCAGATGACTTGACTATTTTATGATCGAAATAAAATAAGGGCAAGGGCATGAAGGGGGGAGGGGGTCAAGGGGGGGGCTCTGAAAATTCATGGCATAGGGGGGCCTGCATGCACAGAACATGTAGATTTTTATGCCTTCCTAAAACTACTTAAATGCAGTCAATGATTGTGTAACGTTAGCATAGTTTAATAGTCAACCATGTCAACATGTTAGTGCCTTGCAATTGTGTAGTCATGGTACAATGTAGGCCTATTGGTCATGTTGGTACTATGTAAATGTAAACCTCCACATTTTATTTCTGTATAGGTCATGCTACAGTCAGTACACTGACAAGTCCAAGGTGAAGAGAGCAGTTCAAGCCCAGCAAAAAGAGAAGTCTAAAGTTGCAGGTACATTTTATTTGTATAGAAACTGCTGCTTCCATTTCTATTCATTAACAAATTTGGTAACCTTCATAAAAAAAAAACTGCAGGGGGAGGATGGTGTGATAAACTTATACAAGTATAGTTGTGAGTAGTCCGAGTAAATTGGACCCAAGTTATCGCCTATTTTAACATTTGGACATGGTCTGGCGATAGTAAGGTCCAAGCTAATACCGCGACCTGGACAACATCATCCTGTCATTGCCCAAAAACCAACATTTTCCAACAAAAAACATCAGATTTCACCTTCAAAACGGCCTCCGAATGACTAGATATGCCACCTGAGGTACAAGTAGACATCGATAATTAAGATGGTTGTACTGAAGTTTACTTACAATACGGAAAAAAAGTGAAATTTTCCGTTCATTTCGGAGAGCTCCCCTCGCGATCTTGAACACGTTAAATTTCCGATCGTGTTTAATGTTTGAACGACGCGATTTCTTCTACATGCCCAGCGTACATTCGATGGTCCCCGTATCCAGAGTGCGATTCCGTTACCGAGCGCGCGCGATGCATTGATTATGATAATGATCACGTTTGTAAACACATACATGTGCATTTCGAACTGTAAAAGAGAATCGGGAACCAGCTTGAACTGGTACCCGCCATAAAAGCTGCGCTAGTTCCCGACTCCCTATTATCGTTTGAAATGCACATGTGTTTATAAACGTGATCCAGTCCACTCATTATCATAATCGATGCATCGCGCACGCTCGGTAACGGAATCGCACTCGGGATACGGGGACCATCGAATGTACGCTGGGCATGTAGAAGAAATCGCGTCGTTCAAACATTAAACACGATTGGAAATTTAACGTGTTCAAGATGGCGAGGGGAGCTCTCCGAAATGAACGGAAAATTTGACTTTTTTCCGGATCGTAAGTAAACTTCAGTACAACCATCTTAATTATCGATGTCTACTTGTACCTCAGGTGGCATATCTAGTCATTTGGAGGCCGTTTTGAAGGTGAAATCTGATGTTTTTTGTTGGAAACTGTTGGTTTTTGGGACAGTGACAGGATGATGTTGTCCAGGTCGCGGTATTAGCTTGGACCTTACTATCGCCAGACCATGTCCAAATGTTAAAAAAGGCGATAAGTTGGGTCCAAGTTACTCGGACTAAGTTGTGAGGTGCTTTTGATAATCTCCCTCCCCCCCCCAGTATTTATCTGATGTCTGTAACTAATTTACACTGGAAAACTGTTGTCATAGTTCAGTTCATCCAGTGTCCATGTGAAATGTATTTTGTTTATGAAAAGACAGTCCAAAGAGTTTAATGTATCTTTTGAAACTTTTACTTTTAGCTATAAAAACGCAATGTATGTGTAACGTAGGGAGGAAAGGGAGTCCATCTGTGCTAGTGTACAATCCACAAATTTATACATGGCCATGTACATGCACATGTGTATACCAGTATTAGGCCCAAGAACTAATGACTTTCTTTCCATTTATTTGTAATTTCGAAGGAGGGGAAGGTTTTAATGTATACTGTTGTTTACCCTCCCCAACTGACACCCCCCCCCCCAAAAAAAAGATAATCTCAAAAATTTAAGGAAGAAACATATACCCTCCTGATTTTGTTTATTTGAGAGCAACACAACATTTTCATTGAAAAAAAATGGCCTTATTTCAATAAATACAACCAAATAAATGTTAATTACATGTAAACAGTTGAATAAGATTGTATTTTCTGTTTCTCTTCTGTATTCTAGAAACTGAAACAGCCAAAAAGGTTCCCCACCCCCCTGTGAAAACGAGAAGACTCCGTTCAGCCACGCAAACGGTTTCCAAGACTGCAGCAAGATCACAACACGTTTTACCCAAACAGTGCATCCTTTGCAGGAAGGAGAAGTGTGTGACCTGCCGAGTTACAAGGAAGAGGAGGCAAGAATCCCTGGTCAAATGTACTACCCTACAGGCTGAAATATTGCTACAGGCGACGGAAGACAACAACAATGAAGAACTTCTTATGCACATTGTCAAATCCAAAATGGATGTGCTCAGAATTGTTTCGGTGCATTTGTGTAATTGCTCTTATTGTTTCTGGTATTTGACACTTATACATGTACATGTACTGCAATTGCAGAAATTCAACTGAGGAAGTGCCATTGCATTGGTGTGGTCAGACTAATTGATATCTGTGAAAACACATTTGTGTTTGTTTACAAACTGGCATTTAGAAAACTTATTTTTGTTTTAATTTCTTTTTCATGAAGGCTGTTAACCAAATTGGCAAAAAGATACATGTAACACTGCATAAGGTGTGTTTGAAGTTGTATTAAACCCCTATGAATGTTTGATGTGGTGTATATTGGGATTTGGGGAATGGATAGGGCCAAAAAGGATATAATTGGTTGTATTGTTTAAAACAGAAGTTCAAGAAACAAATGTATACTAGATGGTTTTGAATCCAAGTTTTTACTAAAAGTGGAATGCCTGCACACCTTAAACAACTTTTGTAAAGTTATCTGCGACTGGAAGCTGTTTTTTTGGGGCTCTTTCTTCTGGGGAGGATCTTTGTCATTTAATTTGGAATACATGAACTCATCCTGTTTGAGGTACCTGCCGTCTTTACTCAAATTGTTCATTCAAGAAAACAACACTAACTGATTAAGATTTTTCCATCTGTGTATTTCTTTTGGCTGAATGCAGTATGTCATGTACAGCACATCAAAGTTGGAATAAAAAAGTTAAGGAAACAGTATTTGGATCGTATTTGTTATTTATTGTTTCAAATCGTTCTTATCAAATTTAATCTAAATTTAAATCAATTTAAGTACGACACCTGCCCCATATTATTGATGATCATGCGTTTCAGCTAACTAGCAGCCATTAAGAGAAGATTGACTGATTTACAGTTTTTGTGGGATATAACAAAGCAACTTGCAAGTTCTCTCAAAATGGATTTGTCTGGGGCTCATGGGTTTTACACATTCTTTCATAAAGGCTTGTTATTTACAAGATGTTGTACAATATAAGGAACTCCCTGGTTATTTCAAATTGAAATAAACTGTAATAAGCATCTTGCTTTAGAAATAATTACAAATAAAAAGGCTAGAATCTAACATTAAACAAATGTTCAGCAAAACGGGCGAACCCGCCTCGCGCGCATGCATTGCGTGTAAAATGTATATTTGCTGTGTCAAAAGAGGGCGCTATTTCTTTCCTTTTTCTCATGCACAATTCGTGCGTGTTTTTGTCGTAGAATTTCTCATTCCCAAACAATTCGTGGACTGGGGAACAACGTTTTTCTGATATGGTACACCATAATCTACATATCTGGCAAGTTTTATAAAATTCGGTGAACCAGATCACCTATCTCGAAAACTAAAGCGTTTTCGGGCTCTCGTCCCACGGACTAGAAGCTTACCGTGATCAGATTGTATAGTTTGGTTGTAGTTTTTTTGCTGAACATCACGGTGATCACTTTGTCCAGCAGCAGACTGTGATGGGTTAGCAGTAGTACCGGTACAGTAGACAAACCTTCAGCGTCTGACACAATTTTGTATACTAATTTTTGTTTCAGTTTTATGGACCTGTAGATTCATACAAGAATAATGCAACTTTTTTTGAAAACTGTGCTATCAGGCTACAAGAGCACAAACACTCAAACCACAATTGACAACACTGGACCATAACCTTGACTATGATTTTTTTACTTTTTTTGTCACCATACCTGCAGATGTGCAATATCCTTGCAACTGTGCCTCCACATCAGATGCGGCTCTCAGCAGTACTTCGTCACTGACATTGATCAACGATAGATATTGGCGAAGTAAATGAGAATATACACTAATACCGGTACCTTCAAAATTTGCCATACATTTGACAAATACTCAATATGTTTATCTGATTAATTTCCAAGTACAGGCAGATATCCCCTCCCCCTTCTCACAAAAAAACCTGTTGGTGAAAAAACAAGAGTTTACACAATACCTTCAAAATTGACAAAAACTCAAAGCATTAGCCTGAATCATTCCAAGTTCAGGCAGATCTGTCCCCTCCCCCCATCTAAAAAACCTTTTGGTGAGACAATGAGAATATACACCATCCCTTCATAATTAACAAATGCTCAATGTATACTATTAGCCTTAATAATTCCAAGTACAGGCAAATATGCCTCCCCCCTTCCCTTTTCACAAAAAACTTTTTGGCGAGACACGGTTTGATTGAACAACCTTCTTTATTCATTCAGGTGTTAACTTCCCAACCATCTAGAATGACATTGAGGTGGCTGGTGCCCTCAAGGATGACGGTGCTGGTGAACTGTGCAGCGCCCGTCTGTCCTGCCTCTTGGTAAGTTTCCGCTTTCTTCTTTTTGATGACTTCTTTGCCTTCAACAAACATTTCCAGGTAGTGCTTGATGGCAAACTTGTTGTTGCTGATGAGTGGACATAGTGGAGTTTCTGGTGGTTATTCACCTCGCATACTGTCGACTTTATCTACCCATAACTGAATACTGAGGCCATTCTCCACTATTCTGATGAATGTCTGAGCATGGAAGGCAATGGACTAAATTTGATACTGGCTCAGAAGAGACAAAGTGTCTTGTGGGTTTCCACTGAGATGCTTTACTTGTTCACATGGCTTTTGTTTCAACTCTGCAGTGGACAGACATGGTGTAGTAGGTTTCCCTTGTTGGCATCAGCTACATGTAGATACTGCTAACTGAGCAGCAGCACAGTAACCTGGAAGAAAATGCCATGAACTCCAGCATTTGATCCATGTTTCAAACCTTGAAAGAAAACAGGTAAGCGGGTAAACCTTGTAGTAGTAATTTGGATATCACAGGCCAAGGGTTCAATGTCTACCCCTAATATTATGCTATTTTAAAGTGTCAGAAAGGGGTATGTACAGCATTTCATGTGTTATGACTCGCATGTTACTGTATAGGCTACATGTAGGGATACTCCTCATGTATATTATAGGAATCTCCATTAAACCTCCTGCTATTTAAACATTCATAGACAGTCAAAGTTTCTATGCACTTCCCCTGCTATACTTTTAACACAGGCTAGTCACCAGCAGTCAGATCATATCAAGCAAGTAATGCAACTAATCAAAGTCAGTCAACAGACCATGAACAGACAAAGCAGGCAAGTTGTTGGCACAGCTGGCTTATCAATCACCCGGAGTCAAATGCATTATAGCAGTCCCAGCCGACTGCCAGTGGGCTGGGAATTCTTGCCTGTAATATAAAAACAGTCACTTGATTGATTTTGAGTGAAAGGACTACTTGGCACAGAATGTATGTTTGCAGGAGGGTTAAATACTTGAGACAGTTAACCAGTTCCCAGTGGTCGAGAGCCTGTCACATTGGTGGTTTATGAAACACAGGCCAAGAATTAAAGGTGGCACCCAAATCAGGCAAAATACACAGTGGCTATTACGGCTTTAGTGAGATTCCTTTTGGACCCTGCTCCAAAACATCACATCTACCGGTAGAATTACCAAACTACACTTGCCTACATGCACATGTACACGTAAATGTACAAATAGGGCCAAGGTATATATACTCAGACTCAAATAACAAAAACACATGTAATTACTCGCAGGTTTGAATTTATGCCACAGTCACTTGAAACTTTTAATTCATTCCAATTATTCCACATTCATAACTGTGCCGGATACCGATGATTGGGCAAACCGGTCACATCAATTTGTACATGGGACACACACCCATGATTTTGAACACTACTGAGTGATCAAAATACACTAACCACTGGCACCACAGAGCGCACAGACCCAAGACTTAGCTGGGTACAGAGCCGAAGCTACAAAATACAACCACTGGCACCACAGAGTGCACAGACCCAAGACTTAGCTGGGTACAGAGCCGAAGCTACAAAATACAACCACTGGCACCACAGAGTGCACAGACCCAAGACTTAGCTGGGTACAGAGCCGAAGCTACAAGGTACAAAACACAGACCCAAAACTTTAGCTGGGTACAGAGCCGAAGCTACAAGGTACATGCATGTACCTGTAAACCAAAACAAGTGGTTATAGGCCATATCCATGTTCATCAATAAGACATCATATTAAAAAGTTGCATTTCCACTGATGTAAAATTCAGTCAGAAACCTAGCCCCATGAGACTCGCGAGCGCTATTGCAACTGTACAATATTAGAACATCAACAAGAATTGTAAGTGAACAAATGTCTCTTAACCATGAGAATGGGGGAAATGGCTGCCTAAACCCGCCATTCCTTCGTAATTATTTCAGATAGTAAAGAGCAAACAAGACGTGGCAGGGTTAAGGAGATGGTGGAGGGGAACATTTAATGCACAAAATGAAGTCTGATCCTGCTGTCTCAATGACTGTGACAAAAGTGAGCACAGCCCACTTACAGCCCAACTTGGGCCATCACTTCACTAAGCAACATAAGACAAAACAAACTTTTTCATTGGTTCAAAGTTGGTCTATACATTGGCATATTGAAATCTCTCACTGGCATACCAAATATGGTAATGGAGTGCAGCTGTTACACAATGACCAAGACGTTAGTGCGAGAAAGGTGCTACAGAACATTGCAACTATCGCTCTTGATCCCGGATGTCTTGGGCCAAGACTATGTGATAAGCAACTCAGTGGTCATTCTGGTTGTTGTTTGTACCCCTCGTTTCTGATGGCGGCAGTAAAGAGATGTTGTTGCCTTCTCTTCATTACTTTGCAGCTTGCAGCTTCTTAAGGTCAATGTTGTCCTTCTTGAAAATAGCTGCAAACAGCCCAACATGAAAGTTCCTTTCCGAGGATGTGATTCTGTTGTGGCATACCATTCCAATACTGAATGAAATGCCAGATATCAAGGCAAACGATTATGTCCAGTAGCTATGGGATACTTACATTTCTATTCCCAGATACACAACAATTGTACAATAGAGTAGTTGAGGTGGGCTTTCACCTGTCTCCGTGTAGTGCTTGAAGATGCCCTATGCCATCATCAATCCTGCACCCTCATACTCTGTAAGTATCAAGATCAGCACCTGGCCATATTCATTCCTACATGTACATTTGTTGTCCATGCTGCCATACCAGCTGCTTGGTTAGCTATCATCTTTGTCACCTATAAATAATATAAAAATTGTAATAATTAGAAGACCATCCAATAATTGGAGAGTTTTTCTCCTCCACAAAGTATGACAGACTGCTTGCAGAGACCACATCTAGAATAGGATCAAGCAGGATTTGCGCCACGATTTCGGAACTTTTTCTTCCTCTTTCACTTCATTTTCAACATACTTTCTGTACATTCTGTAATTATATTGTTGAACTGCATTAAGTAAAACAAAATGACTAGAACTTACTGTCTTGGTTGAATCCATCTTAAGGATTTTGCCATAGGTTGTTGTGATGTATGTGCCTACGTTATCTTGATGACCCAGAGCATCGTTTGAGTAGCAGAACATCAGCCACTTGTATGAGGGCACTCTCTAGGGCGTGGTGGAGGTGGTGCATATCTTGATGACACAGCTCTTCCTCTGAGCACTCCTCTCTGCTGTTGTCTTTGTGCTTCATTTTACCCCAACTGCCAGCCTGTGATTTGCAATGCTGGCTAGTGCCGGCCAAAATGTTGTTGCTGAAGTACACAATGGAAAACATGAAGGTAAACAATGAGTTAATAGACATAACATACAAAAGACTCACTGACCCTACTAGCTGAAAATTAACTTCTTCTTATCCACATCCTGGAAAAAAAAGATTGAATAAACTTTACTGTAGCTTTTTTTCCCTGAGCAAAAAGTGTACACTGATAACTGCATGCTTTCAAAAAGGAAGATGTAGCATAATAATCACATGAACTCTTATTTAAAAGATTTAATGCAGATTATTATTCCTCAAGTCAAAGTAATATTTCAAAAACTGGACTTGATTTCTTTTACGTGGGCAGAGTGGTACATCACAGCTTTAAACCACAAGTTCCAACGAGTTGAAACTGGTGGAGGGGGAGGCTTCACCTGATCTTTGGGCAGGTAATCTTTCAGGAACTTCAAGAAGGTGTCTTGCGTGCTGGTTTTTTTGAAGAAGACAGATTTCACTATTTTGACTAGAGTTGCCACCCTGTCAAACTCTGGCCATAGCTGAAAAACTTCAGCTGACAGATTGATGATGTGGGCAAGACTGTGAATTCAATGCCCACACTGGTTACAGCTTTGATGACAGATGCGCTGAGAGTAGAATGGTTGCAGGCTTCCATGGTACAGACATCAGTGAGGAAGTACTTTCCCTGGATGCGTGCAATAACATTGAAGATGCTGTGTTCTCGCACGGCAGTTGTTTCATCAGTGATGATGGAGACTTTGCAACCTTGAACTGCTTGTTTAAGTGCCCAAAAATGGACCTCAAACTGGCGAAGCACATAGAGACTCCTCAGTGTAGCTGCCTGTGGTAATGTTCCACCTTGTTTGCAATGCTTCCTCATGAAGGGACTTGTCTTTTCTGTCTTCTCTAGAGAAATATCTGCTATGGTACACAGACTAACAAAGTCAAGAATAAATTCTTCTTGCATATCTTTTGATCGGAAGGCCGAAAACAGGGTCACCTGGCGGTTAGCTGGAGGTTGGCCATCACCATCTGACTTGGCTTTGTCAGCAGCAATCTTGGCAGATTTGTTTTTCACATGTTTCTTGCTCTCCAGATGATCTTTCACAGTGTCAACTTGCTTGAAATCTACACTATATATGCTCACAGAATTTGCAGAAGAGAATATTTCCATCTACGTACAAATCACCACTGAACTGCTTAGCATGCTCAGATGCACATAAATGCACTAATGGAGCCTGTCGTTTGATCTTTTTCTTGATTATCGATGCCATTTTATTTCCAAAGATGTGTATGACTTGAGGTTGAGGTGTTGTTGTATTATTTGTGGTGTGTGTAGTGTTATTGCATTACAAACTTTATTAAAACAAACTTTAAATTATTCATTTGTTCATTTGAATTTCCATGACTATGCATACTACGTTAATGATCTCATAACAAATATTGCTCTGATCTTAAACGTTTTTTCACCCCAAAAAAATCGTGATATGAACACGGCTCATTTGTTCTATGGCTCGTCTGTTCAATCAATCATCAATAATCTGTTGTGGACTCAATAAATTTAATGAAATTATGTTTTTTTATCAATAAAATTGCAGAAGTTATTTTCTTCAGATTCAAATTCCGTTTTCCATTTCAAGGAGCAGATTCCGCGAATTCCGTCTGTTTTCCGCCATCGCAGAAAACCATTGGCCCTACTAGTTCAAACCACTTGTCCTCTCTGTCCAAATTTACCACATCTTTGATGTTGAAGGGATGGTGAGTTTTCCTTCACATGTGAATATACTGCTGACTCTGGAATGCAGTCAACACTATCGGGTCTTTGGTGTTGATTCGTGCCAGCAAACCAGTTTTTTCTTTTCTTTTCCTTCGGGATTAAATCTTTGTTGTAAACTAGATTTTGACTGAGAGTAGTGTGGGGTGTGAAAACTGAAGAGGTACAATGCTATGCAAATGTCCTACTTACTTCTCTGATAGATAATAATGCAAACTGTAATGCAAAGTTTCAAAGAGTACCACTTGTTTTTTAATATGCGAATTGCCAATTTTATGTTAGTCACAGTAAATTTGTATCATGGTAATAAGTAATAATGTTAAACGTTGAAGGGTTACTATTAAAGGTAACATTTGATGCAGGGTTCACACTGTCACTTGCGCAGAGGCATTCAAATTCCACCTGATATGAACTGGCTCTGATGATGGGGCCAAAAATTGTGGCCATATTCAATTTGACGGACACCACCACCCCCCCCCCCCCCCAAGAAAATGCTTAAAAGAAGATGGCGTTCCTGCACCGAAGCCGAGCTTTAAAAAACCTGTATAGTCTTTGTTGGGCACACTCAAGATACTAGTCCCCTACCTCCAGCTAATCCCAACACACCAAGTTTTTGCAAAAATGTGCACGTCAACACATTCTGAGCCTTACATGAGACTAACAACCATGAGCAAGAACTGTGTGTGCGTTCGTGGCATGCATCGTGCAATGGCATCATGTGCACATACCGGTATGCACAAATGCACAGAATTCATCCTATTACATATAGGCTTGTGTCCTGTTTTGCTTCAAAATAGGCCCATAAACACCTTTCACGAGGTACAGCTGGAGTCCCTCTGGGTCTTGGAGACATGCAATGTGTTTTTTCCTGAGTTTCCCATATATTTCACATCACATCAGCTTTTAGCAATGGAACACCAAGTGTGTAGTCCATGGATCAACTGTTCAATCGTGGCAACTGGTCTCGTTCGACAGCGACAGTGCTGCCCAAATAGCTTCTTTTATGATACACCACACAATGTCATCATCTAGCAGCCCATGATGTACTGAACATGCAGTTCTCCTCCCTTCGCTTCTTTTACATGATTAATGTCACTAGCACTCCATTCAAAGATGCATTGGGACAACCATCCCATGAATACACCACAGGTGATGCCGCTTTAGTTGTCCACCCAACAGCAGACTTTCCCATGAAGTGGCAGACACTTTTCAAAGGAAGCCATTCACCAAACAGTGTCCTCAACTGTGGCTAGCTCCAACAGCACTCTTGCTCAAGATAGAGAAGCTTCACGTACGTGTCATGCCAGTTGACCGGGACTTCTCAACAAGGCCAGTCACCATGGGTTTCAGCCTTGTATGTATGGCCTTCACTTGCTGTCAGATCACTGCTGAGTACTTGGCTAAATTCATTGCCAATTAATGTTTGTAGCCCAGGAAGCTGTCAGTGCACCAATTCCACCCAATTTCCTTACAATCAGTAAACGTCAGACAGGTAGTGAGCAGTCTTCATGTGCCTCGCTGTGCTGTTCGTCAATCTTCTTCTGGAGCTGAGATACACGTAGCACTGTTGACAAGTCTACACTGCCGCAGTAGTTTGATCACCTGATGAGTCCTTGACATCACATCCATACTTGTGGTTGACAAAAAACTCTGTCTTCTGAAATTTTTGTTTACTGCTTTCAGATTTTTGTGTTGCTCCAGCTGCATTGGGTGCACTCCAAGTACTTGGTAAAGATGATAATGTCAGTACCTACTGTGTGAATAAAGTCCCGTAGATGTTGTTTTGCAGTTGTACGAGGACTGGGGCAGGACGGCAGTACACTTTCACTTGCCACAGTCTTCTTGACATCAATAACTGGTGACACAGGGGAAGGGGAGGCACATCAGGTGTGGCTGAGGCGGGCACCACCACATATTCGTCATGGTCACAGGATCAATCTCTGCTTTCCTCCAGTGCCTGCCTCAGACAAGCACAATTATTCACCCATCTATGGTCTGCTTTTGGCAGGGACGCCTTACATCCTTCATGCACAGGAATTGATAAAAACTTTTTCTTTTCTTGGCCACATGCACAATAATCTCTAATGCACAACGTGAGCATTGTCAAGCATAATCAGCTGTATCATTTGGTCATTAAAAAGTTGACCTGCCTTATTCATCTTTTTTGTAAAGCTTACAATGATCGGATCGTGTGGTTGGTTGTAGTCTTATGCTGAACATCACTGTGATCACTGGGTCCAGCAGCAGGAGGAGACTGCAATCAGTGGCAACAATCTGTGTCGGCAAGTGTGAACGTATAAACACTGCCTTATGGGGTCCCAGAACAATGGGAGGTACCCCACAAGGAATGCCTATCGACTTGCAGGGTACCGTTTTGGTACCCCACAAGATTTTCATGAAATAGATAAATGGATTTTACTCAAAAACTAGGAATTTTCAAGGTGGGTCGATGTGTCTCAAATGGAAGAGTCATAGAAAAGGGATATTAAGTCCGAATTTCAGCCCAGGAGATTGATTCTGGTTGAAATAAGAGCATTTTGAAATTAGTGTGCAACATTGCAAAATTTTAGTACACGAGAACAAAGGAGGCGGCTGGTGTCCTGGAGGCCGATGGTGGTGGCGAACTTTGCATCACCGGTACTGCCTCTGTTTTCTTCTTCACGGTGACTTCTTTAAAAAATAAATAACATAAATAGTTAGATAGATTTTTTTTTCCTAAACAATTAACTGAAGTTACAAGACAATTGAAACAGTAAACAAACAAACATGGCTGAAAATCCATGTGAGCACACAGAATGAAAAATTACAGAATGAGTTCACTTTGACTTTTATACAATGTACAGTGTTCACAGAGCTGAAGAGGGTGCACTTAATAACTTGGTTACTACTATTACCTTTTGGTTAGTCAAGGCTTGATTGAACCTTCTTCTTTATTCGTTGAGGTGTCAACTTCCCGACCATCAAAGATGACAATGTGGTGGCTGGTGGCCTTGAGGTCGACGGTGGCGGTGAACTTTGCATCACCTGCCTGCCTTTGGAGACGTTCCGCTTTCTTCTTCGCGATAACTTCTTTGCCTTCAGCAAACGTTTCCAAATACAGCTTGAAGGCAAACTTGTTCTTCCTGAGTGGAGCATCCGTCGGTCGTTCACCTCGCATGCTGTCAGCCATCCACCCACAATACCCGAGGCCATTTCCCAGCATCCATTTGAATGTCTGACCACGGAAGGCACCGAACTGAATTTGGTACTGGCCCAGAAGAGACATAGTGTCTTGTGGATTTCCGCCGAAATGCTTGACTTGTTCACTGGCCTTCTGTTTTACCACTGCAGCTGACAGACATGGTGTGATAGGTTTCCCTTTGTTGGCAGCTAGAACTTGCTGAGCAGCAGCACTGTATCCGAGCATAAGTGTACCGTTACTCAAACACCTGAACTTTGGCAATTGACTTGTTCACTCGCCTTCTGTTTTACCACTGCAGCTGACAGACATGGTGTGATAGGTTTCCCTTTGTTGGCAGCTAGAACTTGCTGAGCAGCAGCACTGTATCCGAGCATAAGTGTACCGTTACTCAAACACCTGAACTTTGGCAATTGATCCATGTTTCCGACCTGCAAAGTAACACGTAAAAACAAAACATATTAATTTAACAGGCCATATATATGCTAGCTGTTGACCTAAGCCCTAAAGTTAGACGGTATGATGTTAATATAAAAGTTGAAACTGTCATTTAAAGTCCAGTGAAAAAAAGTCTTTGAACATGGTAAAAGAGTCCAAAAACAGTGTCTGAAAAACTGCATAGAGCACGTACTGCATCCTACTTCACTACATTAGACTGGCACATTAGTCGTTAAGCTGGACCTAAAGTAGGTCATTTTGGTAAAGTAATAAGATTTGTATAATTGTGTACTATTGAAAAACGAATCACAAATCCAATTCAATGGCATTTAATTCAGCTTCATAGGTGTTTGCGTTTTGGAGATAAAACAATTTAAATCAGGCCAAATTTTGAGTTTTTTTCTGTGACCAGTGAGATTTAATAGTTTACATTTCACAAGTTTATAAATCTACAATTTTATCAAATCTAGCAAATGTGTGATATTCATTTCATAGTAATCCCAATTAAATAAACAATAACTACTTTTTTTAATCTTCTTTTTATCACTCAAAAAAAACCCCAAAATGTGATATTTTCCCCAACCATTTCTTGGCTCATTTTTATTTTTGTCCGGGCGCAAGCTGTGCGGCCACCGCGCGGCCCACACCGCGACGAGGACAGAGCCAGACGACCCCGCCATGAAAGACGGGTAGGGCCTATCCCTCTTCGAACAACGCAGAAACACAGAACATGCGTACACTTTTACACTTTGCTTTATTTTGACAAAAAGTTTTATTTTTAGAGCCATGCTGATACTTATGTAACTGTTTGAAATTGACTTATTTTGCATGGTTAAAGATGCAGTCAAAATTATTGAGGCTAGGCATAATCAACCATGCTTAAACTAGCTACGCACGGCCGGCCACGTACGTACGTGCACCCTGCCGGCTACTGATTGGCGAAAAATCTGTATTTTTAAGTGCTTATTCTAACACGTCTGAGCAAATTTAACAGTTTTTAATCAATGCTGATGCACTTACCTACAGTCAAAGCGTTTGGAGATAAAAATCACGGTGCACAATTGGAAATTCACCCATGAAAATCACCTTCACAAAGTTCAATCGTCCACTCCTCGACGAAAATCAACATGGCGTCCGCACCGAGAAAAAGTTACAAGCGCCCTAATCGCTCATTGGTCAATTCTTTAATCTTGGAACAATGTTGGAACATCACGAGTGCAGATTGGTCAATTGTTGGAATATCTTGGACAATCTTGGAAAATTCTTGGAAAGATTGCAAGATCGGATTGGTCAATTGTTGGAAAATGCTCCTCGAAGATCCGCGAAAAGATGCAACCATTGTCAAAGCAAACATTATTTTTAGGTTGTTGCTATAGCCAGCTTGAGGGCAATTCTTACCTGGGAGGATCACTGCAGTTGGAACAATTGACGTCCTTTGCCACATTTTGCGAACAATCCAAAGGAACAGGCATTCATCAAAATATATATTAGCAGGTTGTGCCACCAACTGCCCACGTGCTTCCAAGCATCCCACACATTTCTAAGAAAGCGTGGCCTAATTATGGGAAAATTAGGATCAGGATTGAGGGCAAAAAAAATTTCCTATTACATATAGGCTTGTGTCCTGTTTTGCTTCAAAATAGGCCCAACAAACATTTTTCACGACTGTCACCGGTCTGAACATACAGCTGGAGTCCCTCTGGGTCTTGGAGACATGCAATGTGTTTTTTCTGTGTTTCCCATACATCTTTCACGTCACATTTGCTGTTAGCACTGGAACACTAAGTGTTCAACTGTTCAATCGTGGCAACTGGTCTCGTTCGACAATGCTGCGCCAATTGCTTCGATGTGCTGAACATGCCGTTCTCCGCTCTTTGCTAATTTTAATACACAGTTAATGTCACTAGTGTAATGGGTGGTGGATTTACATAGAGTCGGGATGACCTCCAACTTTGGTGAAATCTGTGGCTACTCTTTTATTGCCTGACAACATGAACTCGAGAACTATCTGGAACATGACTAGCGCCCTCTATAGTCTGATACTATTACATCCCCCTTTTTAAAAAAGAAATGTTTATCTAGAATAAATACTGCTTCTGAAAATGCAATAAAAGTGTCGGATTGGTAAAGATGGGGTAATGAGAGTTCTTTTGCTTTAACACGTTTTCCAGTGCTAATGTGATATCTCAAAATCTCTTTGCAGAGGAAAGATGAACAAAAAAAAACCAATAAAGGTCATTTTCTTGTGTGCCATTACTTCCAACAGGTCCACAAAAAAAAAAAAAAACTCATTTGTTAACCTGAAAAACAAAATGCTCTCTGGTGCTATATGAATCTGTCTCTGTAGTCTTACTGAATACAAGGTGAAAAAAAAATTGGTTTTCTTTTGAAAACAAACAAATGTAGGAAATAATGAATAAAATAATCTTTGCATGACTTCTGCATCTTAGAAAAAGAAAGAAAAATAATCTGGTTTTCATGTGTTTAGTGTAGTCATCTGCATATCCATGAAAACAAGAGTACAATAACAATACGAGTAAAAAAAAAAATGGTGGTGATAAACTGATAATGTTCACACAACTGTTCACAGATCAAGTCTCTTTGGTGGTTTGACTTGCCGACCTGATCGCGTGATAGTGGGAGTTTTCGGGGTGTCCTGTACTTCTCTGTTACGAGACGGTGAAGTGTCATCTTCGAATGTGACACGTTTTTTGGCAGGTTCAATGTCACGAAGATGGCGGCGATTGCGTCGAAGTTCGCGACCATTGGGTGTCACTATGACATAAGAACGTGGTTCTTCACAGCGCTGTTTTATCTGAGCTGGTGTCCACAACCCAGTTCGTGGATCCTGTACACGAACTAGTTGACCTGGGTGAAGTGGCTTGAGGTCATGAGCTGATCTGTCCTGGTAGGCTTTTTGTTGTGCTTGTCTGTCCTGTAGGCGTTGGTATGTCTGGTCCTTGTGTTCCGAGGTATTCTGAATCACAACGGGAAGGTTGCTCTGAACCTTTCTACCGCAGAGCAGTTCTGCAGGGCTTGGAAGTTTGCTGTCCACTGGGGTTGTCCGAAGGCATAGAAGAGCCATGCTGATGTTTTGACCACAGGCTCTTGCTTTGGTCATTGTACGCTTGACGGTTTGTATCATTCTTTCGACGAACCCATTCGACTGTGGGAAATGAGGCGAAGACGTTACATGTGTAAAGCCCCATTCGTCAGCAAACACTTTGTAGGCGGCAGAGGCAAAATGTGGACCATTGTCGCTAATAATCTTCTCCGGCACACCGTGCTCGGAAAAGATTTGCTGAGTGGCATCAATCACTGCACCACTTGTGCAGTTTGCAGGCATTCTGTGAACCAGAGGAAATTTAGAGTAATAGTCAGCTATCATGAGATACTCATTTCCCTCAAAGTGGAATAGGTCAGTTCCAAGTATTTGCCATGGTCGCGTCGGCAGCTCGTGTGGAAGTAGAGTCTCCTTGGTTTGTGACCGTTGATGTTCCTGACATGTAGGGCATTGACTCACAACATGATCTATGTCTTGATTCATGTTGAGCCAATACACAGTGTCTTTCGCTCGGAGCTTCGTCTTGGTTGCAACCTGATGACCCTCATGCAGCTTGTTCAGCGTGTATGTATGCATGGCTGTAGGTATGACAACACAACATCCTTTCATAAGGATGCCATCAGCGATTGCGAGCTCATCACGAAATGACCAATATGGTCGGAGGGGAGCTGGGAGATCCTTCATCCGATCTGGCCAACCGGATATGATGATCTGTTTGAGTTCCTGAAGTATGGGATCTCGTTCCGTCTCGCGTTTGACAGCTGCAAGGCGATCAGCAGTGAAGTGCACGAGGTTTATCTGAATGTCTAACGGAATATGTGTACCGTCAGTCGTTGGAGAGCGTGATAAGCTGTCAGCAACGGGAACCTCTTTGCCGGGCCGGTATTGCAGAGTGAAGTTGTATGGCTGAAGACGCATGAGCATACGCTGGAGGCGAGGTGGTGCAGATGTGAGAGGTTTCTGATGAATCATCTGAAGCGGTTTGTGGTCAGACTCGATCGTGAAATGCTTACCATAGACATACGTATGGTAACGCTCACAACCGAAAAACAACCGCCAACAGTTCTCGCTCTATGTTCGCGTATCTTGTCTCAGCACTACTGAGTGCCTTTGATGCATATGCGATTGGTTCGCCTTCCTGCATCAAGGTGGCACCCAAACCACGTGACGATGCATCCACCTGAATTGTCGTGGGTTTGTTGGGGTCGAAATATCGCAAAGTAGCAGAGTCGCAGATCAAATCGCGTACTTTCTCGAAGCACTGCTGGTGACTTGCAGACCACACATACTCACAGTCATTGCGGAGTAGCTCGCGTAAATCTGCAGTGTGGCTCGACAAGTGCTGGATGAATGGACTTAAGTACGTTACCATTCCAAGAAACTCACGGAGTTGGGTCTTGTCGGGAGGGGGTGGCATGGCCTTGATTGCATGCACTTTAGCTGGGTCAGGGTGGACACCCTGCGCGTCCTACACCATGCCGAAGAATGTGATCTGTTTGTCCTTTATCGCGCACTTGCTACTGTTGAACTTCAGACTGTTTGCTGCAGCAACAGTCATGAGCTTACGAAGGTGCTTGTCATGAGACTGTTCCGAGTCTCCAAAGACAATGATGTCGTCTGCGATTCCGATCACGCCGTCACACTGTTCGAGTATCTGATCCATCCGATGTTGGAAAATATCCTGACTAACTGCCAGGCCAAACGGCATGCGTTTGTAACAATAGCGACCGAAGGGGCTATTGAAAGTCGTCAACAGTGAGCTGTCCTCATCGATATGGATGGACCAGTAACCGTGTTTGGCGTCCATTTTGCTGAAGACCTTTGCGCCAGCAAGTTTGTGCGTGATCTCTTCGAGAGTTGGTGTCTTATGATGACATCGCTGAGTGCCTTGTTAAGGTCTTTGGGATCCAAACAAACGCGTAACTGTCCATTAGCTTTGCGTGAAATCGCGATGCTACTAACCCAATCGGTGGGCTCGGTCACACGTCGGATCACACCCTGTGCTTCCATTTTGTCCAACTCTGACTTAAGTTCATCGCGGAGATGAATGGAGCACTTACGTGGTGCATGTACGACAGGTTGTGCACCTTCGCGAAGCACAATGTGATAGGCACCCGGAAAATCTCCAAGTGCATCAAACTGTTCTGGGTACGCGGAGAGTAGATCCTCAACGGAACGAATCGGTTGGTGCTGTGACGTAACGTTTCCGTCAGACTGAGCGTGCGATTCAACCGAACAGTTTAGAGCGACAATGTTCAACTGAAGAGCTGTACGAAGACCAATGATAGCCGGACCATCAGTCTCGCAGACATGAAACACAGCATTGTGCCATTCTGACTGGGTGTGTTTACATGGGAGTGTCAGTGTGCCGTACTGCTTAATTTCTGTGCCATTGTATGCCTTGAGAACAGCACCTGAGTCAGCAAGATGTCCTTTGCGCGGAAATCCATCAGAGTCCAGATGACTTGGGTACATTCGACGATAAATGCGAACGGGAATGGTGTTTGTCTGGGCACCTGTGTCCACCTTCGCGTGTAGATTGATAACACGACGTTCTTTATCTCGTCGCAGTTGAACATAAGTGTAGGCTTCGTCGCGATCGCGTTTGTTTGGACGAATGGCAGATACGACAATATCAAGCGTAAGCTGTTCGAATGGAATGTCAATGTCTCCACTCGGTGGGGCACTGTCTGCAAGCATGTGCATGTCACGTTGAGAACGGCGTTGTCGTGACTTGGACCGTGACTGCGATTGTGAGCGACGACGAGTATCCCGTGGAGTACGTTGGTTTTGTCGGCCACGTGTGGAATCATCAGATTGGTGTCGGGACTTGCACACATTTCTCCAATGATTACGTTTGCCACAGTTATCACAAGTTGTGTTGTAGGCGGGGCATAAGTCGCGAGGTCTGAAGGGGTGTTGTCTACCACAGTTTCTGCATGTGCGTCGGCGTTGTAGTGCATCAACGGAGGAAGGTCCATGATGAACACTATTAAGCTGTTCCATGTGCGATAGAGATGCTTCATGGGTGCGAGCGATATCCAAACACTGATCAATGGTCAAAGTGTCATTGCGAGCCAAAAGTTGCTTTTGCAGGTCTGGGTGACGCGTTCCAGCGATGAACTGTTCGATGATTCTGTCCGCATATTCCTTGTCATCGCGGAATTTACATGTTTGAGCATGTAGTTTTAGTCGTGACATATAGTCGTCAACAGATTCGCGATCCTTCTGCTGGAATTTCTGCAAGTACAGTCGAGCAACACGGAAATTTGTTCTCGGAGTGATTTGTGCAGCAAAGCGATCCCAGACCACATCAGGCTTTTTCGCGTCAGCATCAGGTAAGCTCCATGAATTATACATGCGAAGTCCAGTAGGTCCCATGAAGAGAAGAATATGGTCGACTTGTTTCTCTGTTTTGACATTCTTCACAGAGAAATACAGTTCACATTGTTGTCGAAAAATTTGTATGGAACTGGGCAAATCTGGGTCATCCCAGGCCATTCGAGGAGTGACTGAGTCCGTCATAGTTCCTATTGTATGTTCAGTTCAAACTATGCGAGTATCAGTATATGCTGCACCGTGACGATCCTAAGCTATACACACAGGCGACACGAGGCTACTGTACATACACACAGTCTCTGTATACACCGTTACACGTGCAATAATTACTCAGTCATTTACGTACAATGTGTGGCACGTTTTCGCGTCAAAATCTCACCTTTTTGAGGCGACGATATGAATGTCAGTAGCGCCAATGACGAGGTAAGAACCGCGCTGCCACCATGTAATGGGTGGTGGATTTACATAGAGTCGGGATGACCTCCAACTTTGGTGAAATCTGTGGCTACTCTTTTATTGCCTGACAACATGAACTCGAGAACTATCTGGAACATGACTAGCGCCCTCTATAGTCTGATACTATTACAACTAGCACTCCATTCATAGATGCAGTGGGACAACTGTCCCATGAATACACCACAGGTGATGCACTCCACTCGACAGCAAACTTTCAGACATCAAGGCAAATGTTCAAAGAAATTCATTCACCAAACAGTGTCCTAATAGTGGCTGGTCCCACATCCCACTCAACATACAGAAGCTGTGATCATGTCACCAGTACCTCTCAACACGGCCGTCACTATGGGTTTCAGTCTTGCATGGCTCTTCACTTGCTGTCAGATCACTGCTGAGTACTTGGTCAGTATGATATTTGTAGCCTAGGAAGCTGTCAGTGTGCCAGTTCCAGCCAATTTCCTCACAATCTGCAAATATGGGACAGGTAGTGTGCGGTCTTCATGTGCCATGCTTAACTGTGCTATTTGTAGATCTTCTTCTGGAGCTGAGATAGGGCTATTGCCTAGTCTACACTGCCGCAGTAGTTTGATCACCTTATGAGTCCTCGACATCACATGCATACATTTGCACTTGTGGTTGAGAAGAAACAAAATTAACTGTTTCTGCTTTTTGCAGGGATGCCTTGCATACTTCTTGCACAGGGATTGATAAAAACTTTTTCTTTTGTTCTTGGCCGACGCAACATATCTTTAAATGCAAAAATGCGCAAGGTGAGTGTCGTCAAGCATAATAGGCTGTATGAATTTGTGATTAAAAAGTTGACCTGCCTTATTCATTTCATTTGATAAAGCTTACAATGATCAGAACGTGTGGTTGGTTGTACAGCGTGTGTCAATAAAAACGTAGGATTCAAAGCGATTTTTTTCTGAGAAAATTATGGTACTGGTGTGCCTAATTTAATACGGACTTGATTGTCCATAATTTCATCTTTGACAAGATTTTTGTTTGGTGGAATTTGGACTTTTGGTTCAAAAGTTATGACAAGTTTTGTAAAGCCCTTCTGAAGCGGGTTGGTCTGATTCAATTACCTTAACACAACAACCAGTTATGTACAATGCAGGTATGCATTGAAGACAATTAAACCAGCACAAAACTTTCTTTGAAACAACTGTTGATAAGTATCACTTAAATTTAATAACTGGACTATCATTGTTTCAAAGCATCATGAATTATTGACTAATAACATTGATTGTGGACTAAAGGATTATGTAAGCCTAATCCTGCCACACATGTCCTTCTTTGTGATCCACAAATACTTTCACCTGTACTGAATTCAAACCTTTCATTAGGTATGTGTGATTTCACAAATCAGACCAGCTTGGAATTTATAACCCTTCTTCAATGTACTCTTTCTCTGGACAGGATTGTCCAAATGAGATGGGATAAAAAGCATAGTGAAGAGAAGGAAAGGTACTTTAAAAAGAGGCTTAACATTATGATGAATAGGGGTGGTTTATATTCTTAATATTTTTGTTTCTAATCCTGCGTTTTTATTGACACACGCTGTAGTCTTATGCTGAACATCACTGTGATCACTGGGTCCAGCAGCAGGAGGAAACTGCCATCAGTGGCAACAAGCTGTGTCAGCAAGTGGGGGTGGGGGATGACTGGTGGGGGTGGGGGGGGGGGGGGGGGGGACTGGAAACCATGTGACACTGGGGGCGCTGTTCATTCATGGCATTAAAAACCTGTGATAAGTATAGGGGGGTGATGATGGGAATTATCAAATCAAGGTTGAGAAAGTCAAAACACAATATTTGCAAAAGACAATATAAACAATACTCATTTTGTTGTGCCTATATTAAAATTGTATGCAGTCTATGTACAATCATGAATATCCTTTACCTCGCTTGATATCATCGTGATAGTGAGAGGTTGGTTAAATCGCCTAACAGATTTCTGTGGGGTGTGGACCAGCTATAGTCTTTCATGAGTTTGTTGATGTCAACATCTCCCAGCATCACCTGATGTACATGAAAAACAACTTCATGGTGAAAGACGGGACTGATCATGGTGTTCCTGAGCCATGTATTCAAGCACCTGAGAGCTGAGACACTACGCTCTCAGGTACAGGATGTAACTGGGCAAACAAGAAGCAACTTCAGGAAACAAGAAGATGTGTAGAAATAAAGCCCAAACTTCTTTGGCCATTTCCCAGTATGCTGTCTTCGCATCATGCAACGTGAAGGCTGAAGAGGTATTTTTGAACATATCAAGTTGTACTTTTAGTGCGGAAATGTTCAGCTCTAGGTTGCGTCCAACTAGTGAACAATGTACTCCGTCTGTCTTTCTTCTCTGAAACAATCCTAAATATCACTCTTATAGTGTAATTTTGGCACCAAACATTGGGGGATGATCCTATGGCCCATCCCCCCCCCCCCCCCCCCCCCCCCCCCCCCCCCCCGTTCAAAAAAGGTCCTCATTCTGTCAAATAAAGTCAGTTTCTGTACTGTAAAAAAAGACAAATACATTATTAAAAGTTGTTCCTTGAAACAAAATTAACAAACTTTGAAAACACAGTTTCTTTCATAAAACTGGGGGATGATCCTATGGCCCATCCCCCCCCCCTCCCCCCTGTTCAAAAAAGGTCCTCATTCTGTCAAAAAAAGTCAGTTTCTGTACTGTAAAAAAGACAAATACATTATTAAGTTGTTCCTTGAAACAAAATTAACAAACTTTGAAAACACAGTTTCTTTCATACGGTACTTTTAAAAAGTTTGAAACTTTTTGTTACAAAACACAAACATTAAAGTCTTGGTACACAAACTTTTCAAGCATCTAATTACTCCGGCTGTGCCTTTTTTAATGAAAAGTTACACAAACTTTTCTTCAATGTTATTCTACACATGTTCCTCACTCGCTGCTCATCCTGGTGTCTCTTGAGGTTACATTGGGACCTGCATTCAGTGGAACATTCTGAACACTGGTAATGTCTGCTGGGGGTCTTTCTCCCGAGAAGGTGACCCGCGGCTTCTGCTTTGGTGTACTCTTGGCCTACAGTATCAATAACAAAGGAAATAAATACAATTATGTACACTAATCGCCATATCTTTCAGGGGGTTTTACATGTTTGCCTCCGACATAGACAAGTAGTACTTGCTTCAGATGAATCCATTGGTGGTTCTGTGTCCACCTTACAACTACATCGCCGAGAGTCTTTGTGATTAGGTATGGCCCGTCATACTTCGGCTGTAGCTTTGGTGACACCCCAACCTGTCGAGTGTTGACCCTTATCATTACCATACCACCAACTTTATACCTCCCCGTGGTTTGTGATCGTTGTGTTGATAACAAGCTACTTATCAGTGTTGTTTCATGTTCGCTGTGTAACATATCCTGCATGTTGTGAAAAAAAGACTGATTGGAATCCGTTGCCCTTGATCATTAAACCGAGGTCTTGCCATAGTGACCGATAGCTAGGCAAATGATTTAAATCCAGACTGCGGCCCTTTTTAGTTTTCACCAAAACATCTTATAAACTCTGCCAGCTCAAATCTGGAAAATACTAGTTTCTCGTATGCAGTCATGGTTCTGCGGTCATAGTTTTTCTTCTGTCGCACTGCTGCAACCTGCAGGTTTCCTCTTGCTGCAACATGTGCTTCCTGCATCTATAATACAACTGCTCTGCATTATTTCCATTTTCCAAACTTTCTTCGTTCCATGGTTGTCCTATCAACAAGGTCAAGTCTTGACCAAGCATCGTCATGCTAGATGCTTTACTTGTTGATTCTCGAACTGGTGTTTAGTAGCCTAGTGTTGCTTATGGTAATTGGTCATCCCAATCCTTCTGTTCCCTTACTTGATCAAGCTAGAAAAGATGTTCATCAGAGTTTTATTGAATATTTTTACCTTCTTCCATCTGACTTTAAGTTGTAGCCATGTAGTTCTTGTCTTCCAAATTCTTAGCCACTTACATACATGTAATTGCGATGTCATATATAGACCTACATGTATCTATGTCCCTCTGGATTCTTGAAGTTGATGAAGAGCCACCTTAAAGACCCATTATCTGTTCTTACTAACACCTTCGTGCCATGTGTAATAACAAATGTTTCAAGTTAGTTACAAATGCCAGAAATTATCTCTTTGTAACACTGTAGTTACGATCTTGTGGACTGAGGGTTTTACTGGCATAGGCCACCACTTTTTCGTGTTCTTGTTTCTATGAGAGTATGGCTCTGGTGGCAAAATTACTCGTGTCTGCATCAAAGATGTAGTCTTGGTTTAGGTCAAGATACATGAGTATCGTTGATTCAATAAGTCATCTCTTTGGCTCTACGAAAACTTCTTTTCAATTCTCTGTCCACTCTTATATGTGATGTTTTTCTGTCAATCTGTGGTGGGGCCAAGCAATCTCTGCGAATCCCCTAATGAAAGGTCTGTAATACGATGCTAGTCCCAAGAAACTTCACACTTGAGTAACATCTTCAGGGCATGGCCATTCTTGAATACCTCTGACCTTCTCAGGATCAGTGCCCATCCTTTTGTAAAACAACATAACCCAGGTCATAAAAGCACCTTTTGCTTGAGTCTAGAGGTGTCTCCTTACTGTAGATGCAGACTTCTGTTTTATGCAGACTTCTGTTTTATGCAGACTTCTGTTTGATGCAGACTTCTGTTTTGCATTTTCATCTAACTGTACTTGCCAATTTCCAGATGCCAGATCAAGTGTGGAAAACCACTTTGACTTTGTAAGTGCTTCGATGAACTCAACTAGTTATTCCCATTCATAAACACCTTACAATCAAAAACACAAAACACATCAAAAATTCACATTTTCCAACCGATTTTGTTCCATAAAATTAGCCAATGTTTTGTGAATCATCCCTCTGGCCATGTGTCTTGCAAGTTTACATTGTATTCTGCTATTTCCTTTTATGGAGATGGGTGCTTGCGGCTCATGATGCATGGGTGGCGCAGAATGCATCGGTACAAGAATGAAGTGTTTTAAAACTAGCCTGTGTTTTATCAGCAGTTTGAAACCACCCATGTGACAATTAAGCTCTCGACCAATGGGGATGGGTAGTTTGTCTTAGGCAGTTATTAATGACAAATTAAGATTCAATCTCCAAAATGTTTTGAAATGTATGGAAATATGGTATTACAAATATCGAAAGGTATCATGTAACCCTTCTAGTTTGCACATCCTCCAAAATCCTCTTTGCAAAATGCAGGATTTTGCAGGACTGGGGCTATATCCTCGTCCATTTTAAATAGGAATGAAACATGTTTTTATCCTGTTCCAAAGATGTTTTTAAAATGTGTTTATTTCGATTGTATCTGTAACAGCTTAAACAGGATTCAAACAAACATAAAACAACTAGTGTTTTTAGAAAACAGTCGTAAAACATTTTTTATTCTGTTTTTAGAATACGGTAATCATGTGCATACATGTTTGTGGTGAACGAGTAGCTTTTTTTTGAAATTTTTAAGGCTTTTTATAGCTCTAACAGTCCCGAGTCCTCCAATTTTAATACAATTTTGCACATACCCTAGGGAGTGTTGGTCAAAGAAACAAAAGTAAACTTTTAACTCAAAAGAGGTCAAAATATGAAATAAAATCTGTCCCAAACGTGTACTTACAAAAGGTCCTACATAAAAAAAGGAAAAGTACCACAAAACAATTAAATAGAGCATGAAATTTTGGTCTTTGTTGAGCTTCAGGCTGGACCCCTCTCGCAACCCGACTAGTGGCATTTTACTGGGTTGCCCTCTTTCTTCTTCAACATTGTTGATCAGTTATTGCTAATCCCTAAGCACTGCAAGAAGCACAATTCACTTTAGAATTTTATCTTGGCGTTCCACCCAAAAAAAGGGAAATCAGGAACATAACAGGAGTGAAACAGGAACAAAACAGTCAAACACCAATGCCTTTTTCTAAGGTTCCCCCCCCCCCCATAAAAAAACAAAAACAAAGAAAACAGGTCAGCATGCCTCAAACAAATTTCTAAATTCACAAATACAGATACAAAACAGTTAACAGACTTCAGTAAAAAATTTAAGTGCCGGAAAACACAAAGAAATCTTTCAAATTCTATAAGCCCCAAACAGAAAAAAAACCAGGTTGTTCAGGATAAAACAGACACAAAACAGGGCCCTGATTACTAGTAACAGGATAAAAGTATGTTCTTATCCTGTTTTATAATACAAGAACAGGATAAAAACGTTTTGAAATACTTGTGTAAAACAGGAATTTGTTCAGAAATTTCTGCATATATATGATGGCTATGATGTGTGGCTTATTTCGGAGGATGCATTGTGTCAAGGTCTTGGGTCGGACCTTGTGTTATTTATGCTCAGCCGTGCATAAATTTAGGCCTAGAAAATACTTGAAATCCTCAGCACTGCTCAAAGATGTCACTAGCTCTTCCTCAACATATTGACAGTGATTGCTGGAGGATTTTGCAGGATTGAAGGATCCGCTCATAAGTCCGCGCAGGGTACAGCCAACTAACTGGACTCATTGCATCCTCCACTTGTTTTGCCATTCAGCCTCAATCCCCACTCCTCCAAACCGCCTGGTGGAATTTGGAGGCTTGAGGGTGGTTGGGGTCGATGTAACTGTAGGCCTATCTTCAGTGCCTTGCCAAGTATCGTTTCTTTTGATATCTCACATGTACTTGAGATTATTATTTTTATTTTGCCTTTAAAAACAACAAAAGTAAGAGTCGAAAAAATCCAATACAAACACTACTTGCAAGGGACATAAATAATACAAAAAAAGTACAGGAGGACAAACCTAAACCTGCATGGGCAAGGGTTGGCAACGAAATCACTACAGTCCTTAGACTTGCCAGCCCTCATGTAGGCAAAGGAAACATAAAACATTTATATAAAATTTATAATTTATGTATATAAAAAAATTAAATTACAGATAAAAGAGCCACACACATATTGCACAACATGAATACCTAAAACATGAAAAAACAAACTCTCATAGTAATAGACAAAAAAGGACCACACAAACCCAAATACATGTATTCAATCCACCAAGATAGTACACAATGTATATGAATACAATTAGAAAAAAAACACACATATGACATAGAACAGCAAAATTACATGTAACTACAAATATTTAAAGACTTAATTATTCTTGAGAACTGTTTTAAAAAATGAGGAATAGCCATGCATACAAAAAAGATAGTAATAGGTGAAAATAATGAAGGACCAACTAAATTAGACAAACCCATGCCAGACCAGACAACAGACACACACACATAAATTATTGCACAATAGATCAAAATGCCCCAGAACATGGAACAGCCAAATTACGTGTACCAACGAATATTTCAAAAGTGAATTATTTTTAAGAAAAAAAATACAGATAAACAGTACAAAAATGGAGAATAACCATGCAAATAAGGAAAAAAATATATATTGTAACAAGTAAAAGACAGGTGAAGACATATGATGAAGGATCAACTACATTAAACAAACATGCACACACATATTGCACAACATGATAGATGAAAATACATGTGCCCCAAAACATGGAACATGGAGCAGCCAAATTACATGTACCAATACAAATATTTTAAAAATAAATTCTATTTGAGAAAAAGTACAGATAATACAAAAAATGGAGAATATCCATGCATTACAATTAAGAGAAAAATTAGATTGGAACAGGAAAAAAGACAGGTGAGGACGTTCTTTATCACCCGAAGGACCAAGTTACATTTTTTTCCAAATGTACTGGACTTATTCTGCATTTGACAAATGCAGAATACTTGGCACCTCCACGTGTACAGTTTCACAGTATTTATATGGCGCGCCGTGATCAAAATGTCTCTTGGGGGCGCTGAGCAAGTTACACAGTACTGTGATGACCTGCAGTCGTCTCTGTTTATGATGTCATTGTTTATAAATAATCTTGGCATTAAGCGCCGTGGAGAGCTCCTACTGCGCATGTATTTTTGTGCGAGTCACGCCCATTTTCCAC